>NC_060005.1:3014375-3315312 GCF_912999745.1 Papilio machaon
TTGTCGGACCTAGCAGACGCCGTCCGCAGCATGGTGTTGAAGGCCTTATAAAATTGTAAATACTTTTTCTTGCTATCATTATTTGCTCTTTTTTTTGTTGTTGTTATTTTCTTGTAAATGTATGTGAAATGATATTGTAAGTTGTTATCTACGGGAATGACATGTTCATAAGCACCAAAGTCCCTATAAAAATAAAGAGAAAAAAAAATTCGCATGTGTCAGCTAGCCATTATGATCATTGTCCGCATTAGTCACTTTTAGTGTAACCTACAAATGTTGTCAACATTATTTCTTTCGTTTTATTTTATATTATACCTACACAGTCGGTTCGTAATACGATTGACTAGTCAAAGCCTTATAGCTTATCGATTTCGTCGAGGATCCGAGGATTGCTGTGAACGGGGATCGGTTCACTGGTTCCTGGGAGCAATCTAGTTATCACGCAAACCCTTTACATAACCGGCATAACATTTTACATTTGAAATATTTTTTTAAAAGAATTTTCTTGCATCTGTTTACATAAATCTAACGTGTTATCTCTTTATTTTAAGTATTAATGTAATTAATAGTAATTTATTGAAATTTGTTGCAGTTTCATATAACTTTTTTTAACACAAGGTATCCTCAACTTATATTTAAAAATGGTCGCAACTCGAGAACTTGTAGACATTCTACTTATATTATTTTTATTGTTGAAATTTTTAAAATAAATAAATGAAATTTTAGTAGTCAGTGTGCAGCGTTATTTTCACATTATCAGCCAACTTATCCAATACTTAAATATGTCGTTATTTTTAGTTTTAATACATTAATGAATAAAGTTACTTTTTATAGAATAACTATAGTTTCCTGTGTGCTGACACATAGTTCTTTGTTAATTAGTGACATGGTTTGTTCAAACAGGAAAATATAAAACCACATGTTGTTTTAAGTTGTTTGGATAGCATTTATTCGCGTAATTAATTCTACATGTTACTATTATTACAAACTATATCACCCCATATGTATCTAATAATAAAAAAAACTTGAGAGGTGTCAAGGGACACCAGGATGGAACGAAGTTCCTTTCGATTAATTAGTGAAGGAACCAATGTTTATTCTATGAATAAAAAACTTAAGTCTTCACAAGAAGTACATTTTATTTCTATGAATTTTCGTTATATATTGTCACGTCGTTGCCATGGTGAAGTAGCGCTCATTCGTCGTTAACATACTTACTATAGCAAAAAGTGTCGTGACAACTTTTCGTAAGATTTTTTTCCGTCTAGCCCCTTTTCACAACGCGCGATAAGGAACTTCGTTCCAAAAATAATTAATGATCACTGGGAAAACTTAATTATAGGTCTACCAGGATCTGATGGCAAAAAAAAGTTTAAAAATAGCGATTTTCATATGGGGCAACAAAGAAAAAATGTCATCTGTCAACTGAAATTTCGAGGAATTCTTTTTGGTTTGGCTTCAAATTTCCTTTAAAAAGTGGTGAAAATGTCGAAGAAACCTCTTCGATCGCAAGCAAGAAATATTGTTTTTAATGTTTATCAAAGAATACTTGATGAACAAGGTGCAGAACAAACACAATCATCGATATTAAGCCATGTGCAAACGTTGACTGGTTAGTAGGAATGAAACGTCTTGATACTTTGGTTTATTGCATTTTTCGTGTGTATTAATGTGTGTTACAATATACCTGTAAGTGATATAAAATCTTGAACAGAAGAAGCTTTCTCTCAGATAGAGATCGATGAATGACGAAAATCTTGTGAACATGTAATAAACATTGGAAATCAGTTCATAGAACAATATCGATAAAAGGGAGACGTCTTCTCTTCGTCTTCCTCTTCTGATGAAAACTTTTTAATGAATGTGCAGTATTTGGAACCATGTTCAAGTTCTGATAGTCTATAATTAATTAATAAACTCATGAACAGAGTAATTGGCGTTTTCATCTAAATTTCGAATACCTACCACATTCGCCGCAGTGAGATTGTCAAAAATATTCTTGATCATTGGATAATTTTTATATTTGCATGTATCACACACATAATCAGCCGCTATAAGGGAAAACTTACTCCAATTTCCCTAGTATTGCTAGCGTCAATTTCTTTTTTCTCTTTTTGCCATCAGATTCTGGTAGACCTATATATCCGTTAATTAAAAGATTTTAGGTATGTATTTTGCAAATAAAAAGTGTGTTTTTATTATTTTCTAAAAGATCATTTTTAAATTTATTAACTCATGCCAGTGATCTTTCTTTGATGTGTGTTCTTCTTTTGGTAGCCGTATCATAAAATTATAATAGATAGATGGTTGGATGGATGTGTTCAGAACGGCTAATTTAGAACTTCGATTTTCACCAATTTGAATAGGTTTCACCTAACATTTAGTGTTTGTTTTATCTCAATTACCTAGTGCACAAATAAAACAGAATGACTAAACTCTGTAATTTATTTGGCATAACAAAGCATGGCTGGTAATTTCATTACGTACATTATGAAAATATGGTAATGAAAGTACCTAAGTATATACTAATGGTAAAGTAAGTACCTATACCTACAGTCGAACTTGGATAAGTGAGAGTCCAAGGAACTGCGATATTTTTCTCGCTTACAGAAGTTACTTTCCAACCCGAGTTTCTCGCTTATGCATATCGATTATCAGCAACAATGACTCCCGCTTATGGAAGTTTCCCGCTTATCCAGGTTCGACTGTATTTGGAGAGCTTTTGTATTTAAAAGACTTCATTTTGCTAGTACCTATAACTTTCCTACTTGCTCGTACTCGTGCAGCGCGTATGTTACGACCAAAACTCGTAGGTAGATCGAGCTAGTATTCCTCGGCTTTGAATTGGCTGATGTCTAATGATGAATTCAGTCGCAGTACGAACTGCGACGTCGTTCGTTCACTTGGCTCCAGTCAAGTATAACGCTTAATTCTATTCCGATTGAACTCCCTTCATTCGATTCCAACGTGTCTCGTAAATAGTTTGTGTTCAACTATTCCGAAACTGTTCACTTAATATCTTGTTCAATAATTAGCAGTTTGACGAAAAGTTTCAAATTATATTAGTTATTTTTTACACTGCTGAAAATTTTATTGATGATTATGAAAATATTAATAACACACATTGGAGATTGTGGTTATACATTCTAGAAGTTTGATGTCTAACTACTGCCTACTGTGTAAGGTTTAGGTATTATTATTTATTTAGGAGCTAGATGCTACTTAAAAATCAACTTATTTATAATTCGATATGAATAGCAATTAATAGATAAATTTGTTAGTTCCACTATTTAGTAATACCTATTAAATACTTACTACTACTAAGATGCTTATAATTTTAAATCAACATGGTTTAATTCGGGTTCCGTTTCGTTTTGTTTAGCCGCTTTTACTTTATCGTTATTTTCATCAGCTCTGTTTGCTATTTTTTGTTTTGTAACATTTTTTTGTCGCATTTGAATTAAGTTTGATTTTTTAGAGACACAACTTCATTTATTTCTTGTCTAATAATAAAGTGGTAAAATGTTTAATTACTACGTCCAGGTTCGATACCAGTCATGTAGGGACCAATGTGTTTTTCGATTTTCTAATTTCATACATTCATCCGACGTTCTTACAATGAAATGAATGAAAATGCAAGCTCCATATATCTGCGAAGGAATTCAAACATATGTGTAGTTAACCAACCCGTACTAGGACAGCGTGGTTGACTATGGCCTAGTACCTAACCCTATCTTGGTTAGGCTCCGAGCTCCTCGGCGAGGACGTGCTGAAAAAAAATTGTTTCTTGAAACATTGAGTTGTAAAAGTAGGTACCTACCTACGTACTATATACCACTAACTTTGTAGCCACAATTATACTTGTGGTTTTTTTTTTGTTTCAAGCAATAATTAAACAATATTGTTATAAACGAACATTTACATAAGCCACCTTTGACCTAACACACCGAAACGTAAAAACATCAAATTGATCTTTTTACTACCTAGTTATATCATAAAACATAGGAAATGAGAAAATAAAAATGTTAACCCATTGTCTCCGTATCTGAGATCATCAGTTTTGACACAAACATAATATACAAATGGTCATCAATACCTCGCGTCAGAATGAACAGACCGGGGCGGACGACAAGCCACACGCACGCATACATTATTCAACTCAAACAAAAAAGGGAATAAATGCTCGAATAAAATACTTTTAATTTCCCCGGGCGCCGCTAATCGGGCGACGGCAATGGAGGGCGCCCAATCGCCCTTTTTATTTTTCTGTATGAACGCAAATCCGGCGGGAAAACGTCCGAGGCTAGCGAGCGGGCCAAGGGGAGGAGGGGCACGCGCTTGGAATTAGTGGTCCCGTGCCCCCTCTGGCCCCGCACTCGATCCTAGAGGGTAGGGTTGTCACCTTTTAAAAGAAATAATTTATTTTGTAAAAAAATATGGTAGAAATACTTGCGATAAGAAATAATAGCAGGTACATGTACCTACCTGCCTACCATCTCATAAGACGTAATAGATATACTATCTTAATTTATTTACTTTATGATATTCTTAAATATTAACTTAATACGATAAGTATTAAATTAATATTTAAAAGAATCTTAAGTATTAACTATTAGCGAATTTAACAATATTGCGCTTCGTGCTTCCCTAAGTTGATAAAATTCATCATTATCATCAGCTTACTATACCTCCTTACGTCCTCACTGAGGGGTCCGAGTTCGTCGAGCCTACCCTAAGTTAGTGGTGATAGTGCGGGTTGACTTCACACACATCTTTGAATTTCATCCACGACACGTGCATATTGCAGCCCAATTTTTTCTTTCGCCGTAAAAATATAAGATTTGAATATAGGTACCTACATATCACTTATTACTGCAATGTAGTTATTTAGTGAATTTGACTATACTAAATATGTTATATGATGATTTTTTGTTATGGGTGGCAACCCTATTCGAAGGTGTCACTAAGCACGTCCTAAAATGTGCCCGCAAAAAATGGGGAGCAACATCGCGACGAAGTGCCTGCTGTAGGTAGCGGGGAGTGGAGAGCGGGCGACGCACTGATTTCTCTTTTTAATTTATTGCCATTGTTTCGATTTCTTAATATATTGTCCCTATTTGACCTGGATGTGACGTAAACGATTCAATGCGCTTAAACCGCAACCAGTGCCCTTGTATGAAATTAGACATTTTACCATAAGATTCATAAATACGACTGGGTACGTAAGTATAATAATTATGACAGAATACTGGCCTCAGGAGTTATATTTTAAAATACCCTAACCCTCACTTAATTAATTTAATGATTCGAATCAATTAAATGAGTTCTATTTAGATGTTTACTCGTTAACTAAGCTATATTAAAATAGCGTGGTCCAATACGAAAAAAATGTAAGATATTAAACTTGTGAATCGGGATAATGAATTAAAGCAGATGTTGATGTTACAATAAATAACTCCAAACACTAGTGTCAACTCTCAAAATTTTGCGCGCATCAAAACCTCCCGCTGCTGCCTGCTCGCCTGCCCGCTTCGGTACAACAGTTGACTCAGAGCACACGTACCCACACAAACAGAGGCGCCGTGCTCTGCTGGTCTTACTACAATAACAGCGGGCGGCCGCGGGGGGTGAGCACGCGGGAGGCGCGTTGTGACGAGACGATGCAGTTTGCACCGCGGCCTCCTCAAACCTTCACCAACTTGCGCTCATGTTCTCGGGAATCGTTTTAAATTCAAGAGCCGCAAGCCGTTTAACTACCGTAATGCACCTTACTCACCAGCAACAACGTTCAAATTACAATGTGCCACATTCTCCGAGTCATTTGACAACGGATATCGTTTCCGTCATAACGCGAGACTTAAGACCTTATCCGACTTGCACAAAGTTGAAAATCGTATAGATTATACAAAAATGGCAGCCGACCTCGGTGTGAGTGCGGAGGTGAGAAATACATTAGTGGTGGCGTTTTCCATTGGCCATCGCTCCCGTGTTGATATTAAGCAGTCCACGTGGACCGCTCCGCGGTCTCTTGTCTCGTTTTTTTCGGCGGGTGTCTCGCTATCCGTCTCATTCTAATCTACAACGAAACGTGGAATGTCATGTCCGGAGTTGTTCAGAAAGTCGTGAGCGTGCATCGTGCTTCGAGCTTAGTATCGGAGACGAAACGAAACACGTCTCAGAAAACGACTTGTAAACTAAACTTGAAGCTATCCTTCTTACGGTTCAATTTTAGCTGTTATGTAAAGGCGAGTGCGTCGTGTCTATATTAGACATTGATAAGCATTTTTAAGTCAATTAAGGTTGTAAGCTAAAAGCGGTTGTTGCTACATTTAAATTATCGGTCGGCATTCAAATAACGCCATTTTTTCGTGTCGGCACGATTTTATTTATAGTTATATGTTATAGCGAGTGTAATAACGTAACGTGGGCGATATGTTTTAAGGCGTATCGAATATGGGCGATTCGATCAATTAGTCCCTCCAGCTGTGCTCATAAATGGTGGAAACCAGTAGACATGGCTAAGTTAGGCAAATTGATTAAAAAGTAAATAAAGTTTAATAATTTAATAACACATTTGAAATTGATTTTACAATGTATAGTGGAAAATTTCTTACAACTGAATTTCTGTTTCTGATTCAGGTATGGTGGCATAAAATTATTATTAAAAATGAAAATGTTTTTCGCAGATTTTCTTAACTGCTATCTTTATTTATGCTAAGATTAAACCACTAATTTCTCCGTAATTATTATTATCGATTGAAACTAGACATCAAAAACTACTTAGTTTAAAAATTATAATCTTTGGGAATAACTACCGTCATCTATCGTATTAAAGTATAGATATTTCATTCATTACACCTTGGAAACTTTTATCAGTAAACGATAGATGGCGCAATTTTTCAAACAATTTATTTTTGATAATGATACAAAATGAAGAGGTTTTACGAGTAACGTGTCCATAAGTATTATAAATACTTTTTTAATATTTATTTTTCCCTAAGAAATGTTTTCCTTTAAATCTTAAAAATTAAGTTCTAACAATTCTTAATCTGTGTTGCTTCTTGCTTTTGTTTGTTTTTTGACATTGTAATTAAAACAACGAAGTTGACAGTTCATTTGACTTTGACAACAACAACATTCCATGTTCCATTGTCAACATAAATAATTACTTATTATTAAACCAATGTAAATTACTAAATCGATTTTTTTTTGTATCAATATACACTTGAGTAATTGTTAGGTTGTCTCTTTCTTTATTTTAATAAGAAGAGACATGTAATCTTAAGTATAACCTTCAGACTGACTTAGTTAATATTCGTTCATAATATATGTTTCCTTGGTCCCCTTACTTTTCACACTCAAGTTCACACAAAGATGCCTCAAGTTATTTTATTGTTCAGTGGCAAAAGAAAGTCAGGAAAGGATTTTTTGACAGATCACTTGCAGAAAATGTAAGTATGTCAATTAATAAGTTACAAAAGTGTGTTAAAATGAATGCTGGAAATTAATAACTAAAAATACTTTGCTATGTATATTTTATACTCTCTTACATCTTTAACTTGTGTATTTTCAGATTGCTAGACAAATGTGAAATCATCAAAATATCTAAGCCCATTAAAAGTCACTGGGCTAAAGTAAAAGGCCTTAATTTAGATGAATTATTGAGTGACGGTAAATACAAGGAGCAGTACCGTTTGGATATGATACAATGGAGTGAGGAGATGAGATTTAAAGATTATGGATGCTTCTGTCATTCTGCATGTCAAAATGGTAACATACTGCAAAGTCACAACTGCTATAAATGCATTGTTCATTTTCTAAGAGTTTTTTTTATGATAAATAATAACTCATGAGGCATAATGCAAAAGATCAAGTACCTTTACTTACTTCCTAGCTTTGATTTCTTTTACTATCCTGCTGTAATTGTCCAAATTGTGTACTAATTGCAACTGCTGGTTCGAGTTCTATACCTATTGCTCCATTTCATCTTTAAAATGATAAATTTGAATAGATTTTTCTCTTTTTCCTTATTGTGTTTATTTGTTTCAGCGGTGGATAAACCTGTATGGATTGTTAGTGATATTAGACGAAAAACTGACATTCAGTGGTTCAAGGAAAATTACAGTGATGTTATAAGAAATATCCGAATTACCGCTGATGATGATACAAGAAAGGCCAGAGGATATAATTTCCAATTAGGCGTTGATGATGTTGCTTCTGAATGTGATTTAGATGATTATAATGATTGGGATCTTATTATAAACAATGGTAAAAATGGACAAAGTTTAGAAGAACAAATAAGTGCAATTTTAACATTGATACAACATGTGGTGTAAATTGTAAGAGATAATAAATAGCCTAATGGTAAAGGGTATGGAAATGTAATCACAAGGTTGTGGGTTCGAATACCACCTGCTTATAGTGTAATTGAAATAGTTACAAAAATGTTGGTAAATTAACAAAAATCTAATGATATTTTGTAAAAAAAATTGGTTTTGGACTAGGAATTCATTTTTTTCTTTTTTATAAGTAAAATCTATATTGAGAAAATAAATCAGGGTTTCTAGAGATACAGTTTGTAGCTATATACTGTCATTAAATAATGTTTATGTAAATCATGTTAAAGGAAAAATTAATTATGATTGGTGGTTAGTGGTTTGTTTTGTCAACTATTTTTATATGTGTTGCTCAATAGTTTTTCCTCTGATATTGTAACTTGTCCATGTTTTTTTAAAATATTGTTTAAAAAATGACTAAGTTATATCAATAGATTCATGGTGGGTGATTGATTTACTGTTAAGTACAGGCTGGTATGTGTAAAATTTGTTTACATTTAAAAAAATAAAGGTATTTATTTTTTAACACGAATCTCTAAAAAGTTGTATTTTTGTCTTGGTGTGTGTATTTTAACTTCATAAATTTTCTTTGAATGTATTATTTTGGTGGAAGATTAATTGTGAAATGAAGTTGTAGTATTTGATATTGATATTATTAAATTTAGTTTTATAGATGATGCTTTTTCTTTTTTTTAAATTTACAATATTTATATTTAGTTATTACTTCTATTATTGTGTATTAATAGCACTTTTTCATCTTAATTATTGCTGCTATGTTTTAAAAACACATGCTCATACATTCCTGGAAGTTAAATTTAAATAAATTCCATTTTTAGGTCCTATTAAAACCCTTTTAGGATCAAATTGCATGACTTCTGGAGTGTTCTCAGATGGCTCCACACGGAATTTTGATAAGAGCTTCGTTATGCATATACGTGACTGCACTTTAGCAAACCGCATTCCTGAAGAAAAAAAAAAAACAGATTTTTAATTACATCCTGCGAGTTCTTAAAATGTTTAATATATTTAAAAAAAAAATTGACAAACCTATGCAATTCCTTGGCCCTATACCAAATGGCATATAAGCACAAGGATGCCGATCTTTTACTTTTTCTGAAGAAAATCTCTCGGGGTCAAATACTTCTGGGTTTGGGTAATACTTAGGATCATGTTGAATACCCATTGTCGATACAAATATTTTTTGTCCCTTTTTGATGACAACTTTCGTATTTGGTATCGTATAGTCCACTTGTGCTCGGCGCTGTATCGGGTCAACTAAAGGATATTTTCGTAATGTTTCATCAAAAACTTTCTCCATGTACTTCATGTCGCTTAAAGTTTCATATGTTATTTCTCCATTATTTCTTTTGAGAACGTCATCTATCTCTTTGATTAATTTGTCTTGTATATTGGGATTTTTAGCTAGTTCATACAGCATGAAAGACATAGTAGTTGCGCTTGTTTCATATCCCGCCGCGTAGAAAACGAACGCTTGTGCCGCAATAATACTATCGCTAAGTTCTAATGTAGTCTCTTTGTCTTCGTCGGATCTTCTGGCCCCTTTAATTTCACCTTTCTCTCTCAACTCCAAGACCAAGTCCATAAAATCTTTTCTGTTCGAAGGCTTACCACCTCTTTCGTTTATCACAGTTTTTACCAAATCTTCAAAGAAATATCTAAGCTCCACAGAAAAAATTGTACTGTTGAACTTTTTCAGAATTCCCGGAAACAGCATATCAATTTCTCTTGCGTAAGATAATGAGAAAATGATTTTATCGATTTTCTTAAACATTTCCATTTTATCCGCCATCGCATCAAAGTCTAGACCGAAGGCACAAGCTGAGATCGTTGCCATTGTGTAGCGTTGAATAAGAGAATGTATTTCATGTTCGCTTTTTTGTAAACAAATGTGGCTTACTTCTCTTACGAACTTGTCGCCTCTATCGTTCAATAAGTGGATCATGTTTTTTAATTTACCGGAAGTAAATATTGGTGTGAATTGGTTTCTCAAAACCCGCCATATATCGGTGTCTGCGTGAAACAAATTCGCACCAAGACCATCTTTGCTGAACGAAACTCCTCGATCAGAAAAACAATCGAAGTCCTTGATCATGACGTGCTTTATAACTTCCAAGTCGCGTATTAACAGAGTCGGTGTCGTCAATCTGAATACACCAACGACCTTCTCTTCAGGAAAATCATGATAAATCTTTTGCATTACCTCAGCTATGTTTTTTCTTCGAAGAGTCGATGTTATTATGTTCCCGAACAATGGAACCGGTTTTGGTCCAACGACTTTTATATTCTTCCAGTAGTTAAAATTTTTTGTAATAAAACAATTTATATAATATATAATAACTATAACTAATACTCCTAAAATTAGAAACGGATCCATGATAATTACGACACAATACGTCCTTGCTCACGGTATAGTACTAAACAAAAATAGCCGACTTCAAAACAAAAAAAACTATCTCAAACAAAATGCGCTCAAAAGTAACTTAAAAAAAACAATTTCAAACAAAATGCACTCAAAAGTAACGTAAAAAAACAATTTCAAACAAAATGCACTCAAAAGTAACGTAAAAAAAACAATTTCAAACAAAATTCACTCAAAAGTAACATAAAAAAACAATTTCAAACAAAATGCATTCAAAAGTACCATAAAAAACAATCTCAAACAAAATACACTAAAAAGAAACAAAATAATGTCATGAAAACTTCTTTCTTTCTTTCTTCTCTCTTTCAAAAACCCTCTAAACTCTAAAGAAAGTTCTCTTCTTTCTTGTAACATGTCTATATTGTATAATTATTGTTATTTCGCAGTCGGTGTCGGCCGAAGTAAATAGGTGACATTTTATATTTGAGATGTATTAGACATACTTACGTTTATGTCCCTACTTAGGCCGAAACCGACTCCAAAATAACAATAATTATACAATATAGACATGTTACAAGAAAGAAGAGAACTTTCTTTAGAGTTTAGAGGGTTTTTGAAAGAGAGAAGAAAGAAAGAAAGAAGTTTTCATGACATTATTTTGTTTCTTTTTAGTGTATTTTGTTTGAGATTGTTTTTTATGGTACTTTTGAATGCATTTTGTTTGAAATTGTTTTTTTATGTTACTTTTGAGTGAATTTTGTTTGAAATTGTTTTTTTTACGTTACTTTTGAGTGCATTTTGTTTGAAATTGTTTTTTTACGTTACTTTTGAGTGCATTTTGTTTGAAATTGTTTTTTTTAAGTTACTTTTGAGCGCATTTTGTTTGAGATAGTTTTTTTTGTTTTGAAGTCGGCTATTTTTTTTTTTTAAAATGTTTGTTTTATTTCTCAATTTTTAGTGAATTTGAAGTTTAATTACAAATTTCCTTAATACGTATAAGGACATAAATAAGACAAATAAAGAAAAGGACTTTCCTATTTAATATGTGTGTACTTCAATTCAAAAACTAATTTAGAATACACCAGATAACCACTTATCCTTTAAACAATGAAATAATTATCAAAATCGGTATACAAATTGAAAATTAACGAACTAATACATCGTAGCGTGCCTTTAATTTTGTCCAGCCGCGCGCCACAGTAGCATTTTTCGAATGCGCGTAGTTTTTAATAATTTAATATCTTCCAAACTATTGATCAGAATTACATAGTTTAAAGGCTAATGTAATCTGCATTTAATACTCTAGCCATCAAACATATTTATTTGGATAAGGATTCATATCGAATATAATATAATAGCGCCGTAAGCTTACGACGCTGTTTTTCGTGTGCAATTTAATCGAAGTTTGTTCATAATAACATGGTTTTTGTGAGACATCCATAGATGATAGATATATGCCACCTGAGACTTTTATTTAGCAAATTTAAGGATCTATAATTACTCGATACATCATTTTAATGTAGGTCATATAGTTTGACCTACGTAAGCCCAGAAAGCAAATTTGTGCTGTTCATTGTAACGCGATGTAGCATTTTTCGTTTCCGCGTAATATTATTCTTACGATATCTCCTAAACTATTAGACAGAATGATATAGTTTCAATTGCAAATATAATCTACATTAAATTCTCTTGATAATGAACATATTTATTTACATAAGGGTTAATACTGAACTTGAATAATAGCGTCGGAAATAGGGCAAGAATTTAATTAATGTTTCGTAAAGAAAAGAATGGTTATTGTGAGAAAACTATAAAAGATAGATATATGCTATCGCGGACTTTTATTTAGCACATTTAAAGAGCTACAATTCGCCATACGTCATTTTGATGTAGGTCTTATAGTTTAGCCTACGTAAGCGCTGAAAGCAAAAATGTCCCTAATTTTCGCAACAAATTTTGAAGCTTATTCAAAATCTACTAGTCTTCTAGTTATTTAAAAAAAAAAACAAAAAAATGGGACCCACCTGCAAGCACTTCCTTTCGATTAAAATAATTTTTATCAAAATCGGACCACCAGGGGCGGAGATTCGCGGTAACACACATAAAAAAAAAAAAAAAAAAAAATTCAGTCGAATTGATAACCTCCTTCTTTTTGAAGTCGGCTAAAAAGTGAATTCATCGTACTTGACTAAATATATCTTATGCCGGCTAAACACGTTGGTCGAGGCTTGTCCAGTCTCGCTTGTCTATACCTTTGGCAAGTCTGTAAAACAAGAATGCAAGTGGCAAATTTATATAAGTGACTAGCTGTCACCCGCGACATCGTCTGCGTGGAATTAAAAACTTAATATGTAGCCTATATGTTCTTCAAGACTATGTTTTATATCTATACCAAATTTCATTAAGATCCATTAAGCCTTTCTGGAGATACCTTCAAAACAAACATCATTATCCATCCATCCATCTTCTTTTTTTATTTTTTCTGTCATAAGAACCTTCTCCTCACAATAACAAACACAAAAAAAAGTGAAATCGGTAAAGCCGTTAACGCTTGATGGCGTGACCAAGGGATATAGGGATTCATTTTTATATACAAGTGATTAATTTTTACTGGGGCAAGGGCAAATGTGTAGACACCAATGGCCAAGCGCGCGATGGGCGTCGTTATTTTTTGTGCAGAAAAGCCGAAAGCCGCTCAGTAATGAAGAAAGTGGTTGCGAGCACCAGCGAGTCGTGAAATGTACGTCAAATGAGCTTTATACACGTTGGAGCGATAGCAAGCAATGCCGTCTATACGTTGCCAATCGCCTTCGCTCGGAAAACCTCGGCCAACGTGTATCGCCAGCATTATAACAACGATTTTTTTATCATTTTATATGCCTATGATGTCAGCAAAAGGTTACGGTATTGAGATAAACACCCTTTAGTTTCAAAACTATCATGTGTACTAAATATATTCGTAGATTAAATAGACAAAATTTATGTCTTAAATATTTGGAATCATTTATTGTTATTCATCATTATTTATGATGTGATTTAATTAATTAACATTGAAATTAAAAAAAATTATAGAAACTAAAGCAGGCCATACATGTTGGCCGAGGGTTGCTGATTGAAGGCCAATGGTAGTGTTGGTAAATTAATACAAATCAAATGCTACTTACTGTCTACGCCTTTGGCAAGTCTAGCAAACACCAATGCAAGTGGCCAGTTTAGACAAGTGATTAAGCCCGCTTTATATATATTAACGCTATATATTTTATTCGTTTTATTCTTGAACATATATTTTCGATTATATACCAAACAGAATATATAGTTCTAAGATCCGTATTGTATTATTTTAATAGGTGTATATTTTGTGGTTATATCCGTAAGTCCGTATGATTTTTTAAATAAGTTGATTAAAATTATTTTTAAAAAGCAATATCATTTAATTTGGTGGCTACTTTTTGAGTAAATTTTATTTTAAACTAGCTTTTACCCGCGACGCCGTCTGCGCGGAATAAAAAAAAATGCACACAATATAAAAAAGTTCCTATGTCCTTCTCCAAGTTCTAAGCTACCTCCCCATCAATTTTCAGCTAAATCAGTTCGACCGATCTTGAGTTACAAATAGTATAACTAACACGACTTTCTTTTATATATATAAGTACTAGCTTTTACCCGCGACTCCGTCCGCGCGGAATAAAAAATAGAAAAAGGGTAAAAATTCTATGTCCGTTTCCTGGTTCTAAGCTACCAATTTTCAGTCAAATCGATTCGGCCGTTCTTGAGTTATAAATAGTGTAACTAACAAGACTTTCTTTTATATATATAAGAAGACGTAGATTTTTCATATAGAACGATGTTAGTATTACCGACATCTTTTGTACAGACGCGGAAATAAATATAAAAAGTATTGTCACATAGTATAAGCAGCGACCGCTAGATGGCTTTTATAATAATTTAAAAGCCTAATTAGGAAATTATTTGCCTTATTTACTCGTTTGCCTTGCAATATCATATAAAAATAAAAAAACAAAACTTTTAATATAAAACAAGATTGAATGCCATATTTTATTACAACATGTAATTACTTCTGCCGTATCCGTTATATTATTTAAAAAAACTTTAATAGGTAAGATAGGTTTAAACATAACATCTGAAATAGGCGATGGGACTTGTGGGTTTCCTTTGTAATAAAAAAGATGGGAAAAATAATGAAGGGCGGTATTAAGATCACATTGTTGCGGTAACGACAGAGGTATGTTAGGGTCCCACACATTAACAGTCCGCCGGCTGATATTAGACTGTCAGTTAATCGAAATAGACCACACACTCAGTTTTCACACAGTTATCTTATAAGTCGTCAGTTCAAAACCTCATTGCGATTAACTGACAGACTATTATCGGCCGGCGGACTATTAATGTGTGGGACCCTTTAGGAAGTCTCTATCTTTATCTATTCCTTTGGGCTACGGGCTTGAATTGTGTTGTTGTTGTAAATTTAGTTACGTAAGAAATATAATTTTCATTTTTTTCTAACGCACTTCTAAAGAAGAAGTTAACCAAAAATTTTTATTTTATTAAAAAAATATGGGGTGGACTATATTTCGTTGAAATATACAAAGAATGAACAATAGCTGTAGTAGGTATTCGGTAGAATTAGCTTATTCATCCATCAGCAAGTCAACGCGTGGCTCTAGCATCTTAGCATTGAGATTTATCGTAATGACTTGCTAAGTATATATATACACTATTGTTGTACTTGTTTTTAAATTTATAGATAGTGAATAAAAGACAAAAGATGTAAAACTATGTTTATAAAGAACTAGGGTTAAATGTTATCAATGTAATAACAGTTTAATATGTTTTTTTCCACTGGCTAGCTTATCAGCTATCTCTATCAGCATTCTATCGAATAGGACGTAGAATGACCAAACAGGGCTATCTTAACCATATGACATCCGGGTGTGTAAATCAGTGTGGCGCCTTTAAAAATAGTATGTCCATTGGATGGCGCTCTCACGGCCCAACCGAAAAAAAATCCTTTAAAATGTTGACTACCTACTTAAACGCCATTACATCTTGCTTCTTACTAAGTATTTTTCTTATCTTTATGAAATCTTATAAATCAAAGTCGCTTTGACCTCTGTTTGACTCAAATGTCCTGCTAAAACTTAAAATGGATCAAAATACGGTTTTCACCATCATTTAGGTTGTGTATTCTGGCAAATTCCGCGCGGACAAAGTCGTGGGGAAAAGCTATATACACTGTACTTAGTATATTTTTATCGCATTAAAATAAGTAATAGTCATTTCGATGTCTAGTCGTGATAATATTTCATTTATTGTCATATCTTAAATTAACATCCTTTTATAAACGTTTTATCTTATCACTGAATTACGGTTGAAACTGAGAATTAGTATTAAAATTTGTGTAAAATTTGTATCAGGCAGGTAAAAAATAGCCTATGTGTTCTTCCACACTATATTCTATATTTGTGCCAAATTTCATCAAGATCTGTTGAGCCGTTTCGGAGATACCTTTTAATAAACATCCATCTATCCATCTAAACTTTCGCATTTATAATGTAAAGTAAGATAAGTATGGTTACTTATTACTTTAATATAATATTATAAATGAGAATTTTTGGATGGATGGATGTTTGTTTGAAGGTATATCCGAAACGGCTGCATGGATCTCGCTGAAATTTAGCATAGATGTAGAACATAGTCTGGAAGAACACATAGGCTACTTAAGATTTTTTTTTAATTCCGCGCAGACGGAGTTGCGGGCGACAGCTAGTAATTTTATATATTCGTGCTAGGTGCATCGGTATGTTGGCTTTGAAAACTGATGGTGATATAATAGCTAAACACTTAGCTTGATACTGTAAAAAAGTCCAATACAATCGTATATATCGCCAAAATACTAGATATATAAAATATAAATACTACTACTAATATAAAATACTAATCGTAAACACGGCTTTGAATTTTAACGCCTTATGCTTGTAAAACTAAAAATAAAACTATGGAATAAAGTTTATAGAATAGAAATATTTTATTCTACAAATGATTTGATATTTGTAGGTAAAAAGTTATTTAAGTAGTGGCGATTTTATGTATTTAATGCTTTAAAACATTTTACAAATTGTTTTTTTGGGTAAAAGTAAAGTAATATATGCATGAATATGACTTTTTTTATACATTCCATACAAATGCAGACAATTTTATTAACTGTATGGGTTATATAAACTAACAGACATTATCTTGTAGATTCTTGAACTCGACCGTTATAATAGAATCATCATCATCTCCTTGACCTTGTTCCACTCACGCAGGGTCGTAGCACCAGGTTTCCGTCCTCCAAATCATCCTCCAGATCAATGATTTGGAGGACTGTTATAATATAATATGATAAAAAATCTCTCAGTAATTAACAGGCACCATCTACCAAGTCCACTTGAGATCCTAAAACCTAAACACTTACTTATACAAAAATTTATTGAAGTCGATTTATCGTTGGTGTCTTAACAGCTTTGCAGGAGTTTAATAAGTAATAAACATGAGTTAAATATGTTTTATTTTAAATTACAATTAGGCTTCAAGACAATCGGTAGTCTTTTAAATATTTCTAGGCACGAAAGTAAGGTGAACACCGTTATGGGGTCCCATGATCGGTCGCTTAGGGTCAAATTGCATTTTATCCATAGTTTTCTTGCTCGGCACAACGCGGAAATTGGACAATAGCTTGGCTATACACACGTGACTTTGTAATTTAGCGAAGCGCATACCTGAAATAAAAAAATTAGATAATAAGAATAAATAGTTATAATATGCTAAATTTATAACTCGCGTATTATTTTTAATTACGGAGTCTTTTGTAGTATAAAACATAAATAAAAAGAATTATTATTAATAAATTATGTGAGCGGTCTGTGTATGTGTTGTTAGTCAATTTTTTCGTACGAGTATTTCAGCAGAATAAAACTGCGGTCAGTGTAGAATTTGTGAGATATATCAAGGCGGTTTTAAATAAAATATAAATTAACCAGGTTAATTGTCATTTCGAAGGCGATATTCAAATGTTATTCAATATCGTAGGTGAAACCTTATTCACCTTTGGTTAAGTACAAAATGGCTATTTCTATAATAGATAACAATTTTCTGCAATAACTTATAATTACTTAAATTATTATATATTTGTAGTATGTTATAAATATATACACTTGTATGGTAAGTTATTATTACCGTAGTAATAATAATAATAAACTCCTTCGCAATGACATTTGTATTTGAAAAAATTTAATAGAATATAAACACAGTACATCGTGAACGAATCTTTTCCACTGGTTCCATTTCAGTTGTTAAGTTTCATATGTGGAGTCGTGTCACTATATTGACCTTTTATAAGAGAAGGGGTCATCCGCAACACCAGTGTAACTGCAGATGCGTTGCCAAACATGTTATAAAACATTTTTAAACATTGTAATAAGCTATCGCTGTTGTTTAATACGTTCAACAGCCGAATGACCAGAAATAAATAACGGGAAATATTATAAACTGGTTTTTATTCGCACTTGCGAGTTTTTGTGGTGAATGATAATGGCCACCAATTTATAATTCTACTAGCGACCCGTTCTGATTTCGTAGAGTCAGCAAACAATACCTCTGTATTTAACATCTTATGCCACATGCCAGCTTTATTGGCCTCACAATAGTAATCATTGAAAAAACTTAATTATTATAGTGAGAATATATCAAAATCAAAATACATAAGTGATCAAACTTGGTTTTTTATGATCACCACGACAGTCGTACGTAGTTTAATATTAATGCTATATATTTTTAAATCAATGCAGCGTAAAATCAATTAATGTTTTTTTGTTTTAACAAATATTTTTTCATTCGGATAAATGTATATCTAATAAAACTTCAGAGGTTCTATTGTCGGGAACAGGGTTTATAACAAAGTCCTTGAAAGGCGATACTATTAACGATTCATGACGTTATATTATTGAGTATATTGTACTGTATTGAGAATCCTTAAGAGATGTAACTCATTTCGTCGCATGAGTGAAAATGTGTACATTTTATTTTAATTTAATTAGAGAAAAAACATATTACTATCACTGTTTTGTCAAAGATAATGACAGGGATCACGATATGTTTTATACAGAGGTTTTGGTCTCCCACGGTTAGATACTAAATTTACTTACCGATACAGTTTCTGGGCCCAACGCCAAATGGAAGATACGCGCAAGGATGTCTGTTTTTGCTATTCTCTGGATTAAATCTCTCGGGATCGAATTTTTCTGGGTTCGTATAGTACTTTTCATCGTTGTGAATACCGAAG
The DNA here is from genome assembly GCF_912999745.1 of Papilio machaon. Classification (NCBI taxonomy): domain Eukaryota; kingdom Metazoa; phylum Arthropoda; class Insecta; order Lepidoptera; family Papilionidae; genus Papilio; species Papilio machaon. The sequence goes on from NC_060005.1 coordinate 3,033,433, forward strand.
GGAGATATCAGAACAGTTTGGTCTTTTTTAACAGTCACTTCAGTGCCGGGAATTTTGTAATCTATCACGGCATTTCTTTGCAAAGGTTCTACGAGAGGATACTTCCGCAAAGTTTCCGCAACAACATTTTCAAGATATTTTAATTCATTAAGCATTTCATATGTCATTTCACCATTGTACTTCCTTAATGCTGTATCTATTTCCTCGATGGCTTTATTTTGTACATCCGGGTTTTTGGCTAACTCGTACAGAAGAAAAGACATAGTCGTGGCACTAGTTTCGTATCCAGCCGCATAAAATACGAAAGCCTGAGCAGCTATCAAACTCTCGGAAAGCTCCACAATCTTTTCTTTTTCGTTTTCTTGTTTCTTTGGTCCCGTTATCTTGTCTTGTTGCCTCAATTCCAAAAGGAGGTCCATAAAATCTTTTCTGTTCGTTGGCATACCATCTCTTAACTTCACTACTGTTTTTACAAGATCGTCAAAAAAATCGGTCACCTTTTTGGGAAATAATGAACTATTCAATTTTTTTAATATGCCTGGATACATATAGTCTAGTTCAATGGCATAGCTGGAAGTAAATATGAGCTTGTCAACAGTTTCCAAGGCCTTCAAGTTTTCGGGAGTGAAAGAGTCGAGGTCGATTCCGAATGCGCACGCCGATATTGTAGCCAAAGTATACTTTTGGACGAGTGAATGTGCCTCTAATTCAGTAGGTTGCTTGTTGCAAATCTCTTTGATGTGGTTAACAAAGATGTCACCGCGGCCGATCATCAAGTATAACATATTTTTCAGTTTTCCAGAAGTAAATATTGGAGTAAAACGGTTCCTCAAGACCCGCCAGGTGTCGCCGTCAGCGTGGAACAAGTTCATGCCGAGGCCACTCTTGCTGAATTCCACGCCGCGATCCACGAACGAGTCGAAATCTTTAATCATTATATGTTTGATTACATCCAAATCTCTCAGAAGTAAACACGGAGTAGTCATTCTATAAATACCTATTACTTTTTCTTCGGGAAAGGCATCATACATTTCTTTGAAAACAACACCCACGTTTTTACGACGCAGAGTGGATTCCAATAAATTTCCAAAAAACACAACAGGTGTCGGCCCCTTTACATTTTTACTTTTCCAATAATTAAATGTTCTCGTAAAGTAACTGTACAACAAAATTACGAATGATATTAAAATCACTGGTATATAAGAGTAATCCATTTTAAGAGATGCGCGCGGATCGAGGAAAAACTCGCTGTGTCTGATAATATGCTGCTGAGATTCTTTTATATACTTTATGCGGGATTTAAAAGTGGACCTGTATTATCAAACAAATCTATAAACCGCTCAGTATAACATTTATTTTAAAAAAGTACAGTTAACTGTAATTTATCAAAACATTTCTAAACCTGTTTAAGAGTTTAAATATGTGCAATAGTTGTGTTTTTTCAACTATTTCATTGTGCATTTTTATTTATTGATATTACTCCACTTAAAATAAATATGTCTTGTTTAATACTATGCTTACATGGTTACTTTGGAATTACCAGAAAAAAATATAGTGTTACCTGTTGCCGATACTGATTGTATTTAAGAAATAATGATGTGCAATGAAATGTGCAAAATCGAAAAATTCCCGAGAAATCCTACAAAAAACCTAATCATCGGTCGATTGCTGTTTTTTTTATTTTTTATTTTATTTATTTACAAAAATATAACACACCTGTTATTTATAAATATAACTACGGTGGTGAGGATTCGAACTAAAAATAGATATAAAATTATCTCTCACTAACATTAACAAACGCATTTAAATCGGAATTAATCAAAAGTTGTCATTTCCAAACAAATCACCTATCCATTTATGGAGATCAGTGGTCAGCACTGTCGGTCATCGACAACTATCAGGAGCAAAAGACAGTTTTTCTTCCCATTGGATGTATTTTTTTAAATGCGGGCAAGTAGTAAAAACTACTATTATAAAGAATGCTGACGCAGTTTTATGATCACGTCAGCGTTCTGACAGTATATAAAAAACAATCTCAAACAAAATGCACTAAAAAGCAACATAAAAAACACTTTCAAACAAAATGCACTAAAAAGTAACAAAATAATGTCATGAAAACCCTCTAAAGAAAGTTCTCTTCTTTCTTGTAACATGTCTATATTGTGTAATTATTGTTATTTCGCAGTCGGTGTCGGCCGAAGTAAATAGGTGACATTTTATATTTGAGATGTATTAGACATACTTACGTTTATGTCCCTACTTACATTTAATATTCTAGCCTTCAAACATATTTATTTGGATAAGGATTCATATCGAATACAATATAATAGCGCCGTAAACTTACGACGCTGTTTTTCGTGTGCATTTTAATCGACTTTTGTTGTCTCACAATAACATGGCTATTGTGAGACATCCATAAATGATAGATATATGCCAAGGCCTTTTATTTAGAAAATTTAAGGATCTATAATTACTCCATACATCATTTTTATGTAGGTCATATAGTTTGACCTACGTAAGCCCAGAAAGCAAAATTGTGCTTTTCATTGTAACGCGATGTAGCATTTTTCGTTTCAGCGTAATTTTATTTTTTCGATATCTCCTAAACTATTAGACAGAATGATATAGATTCAAGGGCAAATGTAATCCATATTAAATTTTCTTGAATGAACATATTTATTTACATAAGGGTTAATAATTAACTCGAATAATAGCGTCGGAAATAAGGCATGAATTTAATTGATGTTTCTAAAGAAAAAAATGGTTATTGTGAGAAAACTATAAAAGATAGATATTAGGTCCTTACATATGAAATTGGCGTTTTGTATGGGAGGAACAAAAAGTCGAATATTTTTTAATATAATATATTTAATTAATCAAAGTATGAACCATTATTTTCTATGCACTTTTGCCATCTCATAGGTAGTTCATTGATCCCTTTACTAAAAAAAACCAGTCGGACGGGAATCAATAAAATCTTTGAAGGCGATTTGGACTGCCCCATCGGAGTTGAATTTTTTCCCTTGCAAGAAGTTATCCAAATTTCGAAAAAAATGGTAATATGTTGGAGCAAGGTCCGGGGAGGACGGAGGATGTCTTAGACTTTCCAATTGAAGCTCTTCTAATTTAGTAGCCGTCTGTTGCGCAGTGTGTGGTCTAGCGTTGTCGTGAAGCAGCAGTGGCGTGGAGCGATTGACCAGTCTAGGTTGTTTAGCCGCTAGCTTTTCCATCATGGTTTGCAATTGCTGACAATAGACATCAGCCGTAATAGTCTGGCCAGATTTGAGAAAACTGTAATGAACAATACCGGCACTAGTCCACCAAACGCTTACAAGTAACTTTTTTGGGGTTAATTTTCGCTTGGGGCAGGATTTGGATGGCTGGCCAGGATCCAACCATTGCGCTGAGCGCTTCCGATTATCGTAAAGAACCCATTTTTCATCACAGGTAATGATTCGGTTTAAAATACCTTCATTATTGTGCCGGTTTAGTAATGTAACGCAACAGTCGACGCGCGTTTGCCGGTTTGCTTCAGTCAATTCGTGAGGTACCCACCTTTCAAGCTTTTTAATCTTCCCAATTTGCTTCAAGTGAATTAAAACAGTTTTATCACTAATATCGCAGCCTGCAGCTAACTCGGACGTGGTTTGCGATGGATCCGCTTCCACAATAGCCTTCAACTCTTCATTATCAACTTGAATCTCAGGCCGTCCACGGGGCTTGTTCTGCAGATCGAAATTTCCAGAACGAAAACGTTGGAACCAAAAACGAACTGTGTTTTCTTTTGCAACACGACCGCCATACACATAATTCACCCTTCGAGTCGTTTCCGCAGCACTAGTGCCACGGCGGAACTCGTACTCGTAAATAATGCGATATTTTAAGTTTTCCATTTTGTAAAATGAGTGACGCAAACAGAAAAAAACAGAAGGAAAAAAACAAATGAATGACGGTCATCAAACCACAAATACATGAGTCTATAGCTGTACAAATTTGAATTTGGAATCCCTTACCAAAGAGGAGAAATTCGTGATTAAAGTGGCCAGTACGAAAAACGCCAATTTCATATGTAAGGACCTAATATTAGGTCCTTACATATGGCCCCGTGGACGGCCTGAGACTCAAGTTGATAATAAAGAGTTGAAGGCTATTGTGGAAGCGGATCCATCGCAAACCACGTCCGAGTTAGCTGCAGGCTGCGATATTAGTGATAAAACTGTTTTAATTCACTTGAAGCAAATTGGGAAGATTAAAAAGCTTGAAAGGTGGGTACCTCACGAATTGACTGAAGCAAACCGGCAAACGCGCGTCGACTGTTGCGTTACATTACTAAACCGGCACAATAATGAAGGTATTTTAAACCGAATCATTACCTGTGATGAAAAATGGGTTCTTTACGATAATCGGAAGCGCTCAGCGCAATGGTTGGATCCTGGCCAGCCAGCCAAATCCTGCCCCAAGCGAAAATTAACCCCAAAAAAGTTACTTGTAAGCGTTTGGTGGACTAGTGCCGGTATTGTTCATTACAGTTTTCTCAAATCTGGCCAGACTATTACGGCTGATGTCTATTGTCAGCAATTGCAAACCATGATGGAAAAGCTAGCGGCTAAACAACCTAGACTGGTCAATCGCTCCACGCCACTGCTGCTTCACGACAACGCTAGACCACACACTGCGCAACAGACGGCTACTAAATTAGAAGAGCTTCAATTGGAAAGTCTAAGACATCCTCCGTACTCCCCGGACCTTGCTCCAACATATTACCATTTTTTTCGAAATTTGGATAACTTCTTGCAAGGGAAAAAATTCAACTCCGATGGGGCAGTCCAAATCGCCTTCAAAGATTTTATTGATTCCCGTCCGACTGGTTTTTTTAGTAAAGGGATCAATGAACTACCTATGAGATGGCAAAAGTGCATAGAAAATAATGGTTCATACTTTGATTAATTAAATATATTATATTAAAAAATATTCGACTTTTTGTTCCTCCCATACAAAACGCCAATTTCATATGTAAGGACCTAATATATGCTATTGCGGACTTTTATTTAGCACATTTAAAGAGCTACAATTCTTCCATACATGATTTTTATGTAGGTACTATAGTTTAGCCTACGTAAGCGCTGAAAGCAAAAATGTCCCTAATTTCCGCAACACATGTTGAAGCTAAATTCAAAATCTACTAGTATTCTAGTAATGAAAAAAAATAAAAAATGGGACCCATCTGCAAGCACTTCCTTTTGATTAAAATAATTTTTATCAAAATCGGACCACTAGGGGTGGAGCAGCGCGGTAACACACATTAAAAAAATACAGTGGATTTGATAACCTCCTTCTTTTTGAAGTCGGCTAAAAAATAAGTTGTGCTCGGTATCCTCAAAATAGTTGAAGGGTTCAAAGGTCGCCTGCACGGGCAATGACTGCGCACGCGCCTACTATGTGACAAATAGGCGTAATTGAGAAAGGAAAAAATTTATTACAACGAGTAATGCTGGATGAATGAGTTATCTGATGGAGCAGCTTCGCAGTATAAAAATAAATATAACTTTGCTAATTTAATAAATCACACAAATGATTTTGGTGTTGAAGTGGAATGGAATTTTTTTTGTCACATTTCATGGCAAAGGAGCGTGTGACGGCTTAGCAGGGAGTGTAAAGAGACAGGCTTATCGTGCTAGCCTTCAACGTGGCAATAATAAGTTCATAACAACACCACGTTCCTTATTCCAGTGGGCCAAATGTTCATTTAAAAAAAATAATTTTACTTTTTGATGACTTACATGAACAAAAGTATCAACAACGATTCGAACAAGCAGTTACAATAAAAATACTCGTCAATTTCATTATAAACCACTGATGAAGTATCACTGCAATGTAAGCTTGTGTCGTTGTAACAAAGTTTTTTTTTTTTTTTTAAATAAAGATAAGTGTAAAAAATTTAATATTTAATTACTATTTCTTTATTCCTGTTTTTGTTGAATAATAGAGAGTTAATTTATTATATTAGTCATAATATTGATGATAATAATAAAATTGGTTTGATAATCATATTTTTAATAGTTATTTGTAATTATAATTAACCGAAGCTGCAATATAGTCTGACACTCAGCCACCCGGTGTTCTGACAGCAGCGCTTGGCGCCTGGCGCGCTGTGATAAATAAATTCATATTGTTTAAACTTATCGCGAGCAGTGAATTTTTTTTGGAATAATGAACTTAAATAAATAACGCATGTAACCGACAAAAAAAATCATTATTTACCGAGAAGTCAATGAAATTTTTATTTCTTAACTTAAAAGTTAATTAACCACAGGTGGGCACAGTTAATCGAAAAGTTAACTTCGTTAATCGTTAATCCGTTAATTAAAAAATTAACTTCGTTAATCGTTAAAGCGTTAAATTCTCGAAAATTTAACGCAAGTTAAAGTTAATCGTTAACAGTTAACCATACCAAAATTATACATACTAATTTCGCACTTATTGTGGCGACACTTGTTTAAAATAGTAATTTGACTGCACATTCTATAACACATTAGTATTAGAGACAAGTATGAATGCATTATAGTATATTTTATTACGAGTGCGGAAAGCCTGTCATTGCAAAGAGTTCCGACAAATGTCTACCCGAGCCGAGGCGCAGCCGAAGGTGAGGGTTGACAGTAGGAACCAGTTGTAATGACAGTTCCGCACGTGTACTAAACAACTATTTTAATACGGTTGCGAAAAAATTAAGCAATTTAATAGAATAATAAAAAAAAAATACAGTCGAATTGATAACCTCCTTCTTTTTGAAGTCGGCTAAAAACACAATAAACTCAACTAACTAAAATGTTTGAAAAATGGCGCCAACCGTAAAAGAATACAAACAAAGATTTTTTTGTTTTCTTCGCCCATTCTTGGTAGGCAAAGGGAACCATGCCCAAACAGCCAAGGTTTCAGTAGATTATTTTTATTGATATGAAATGAAAATGAAATTTAATGAGATGAAATAAAATGAAACCTAACCTAATTCATTGAATCAAATCATTAAATCTGATATTGTAACAAATTAGGAGCTTCTTTGTAGAAACATTTGCATGAATCATAAAAACTTCAATGATTTTTTTTTTGTAAAAACTTCGTGGTTGGTTTTTTTTGTTTTTAATAGACATCATTTTTACAGTTGGGAAAGAGAAGGCACGAGTATAGTGTTTTAATACAGTTGCTCAAAAAGTGGCGTATTGCAGGGGCGAAGAGCGTTCGGAATGTGGGCTATTACATACTCATGCTTTTATATACTCGTAATGAAATATACTATTTCGAACCTTCTTTTGTTTTAGTCCTGTTGGTCACGTCTTCCCGGACGCTCTGATGCATCACAGTTGTACGCGAACTTCACATATATCAATTATCAACTCGTTGGTTCACCATTCGAGTCGCCGACAGTCGCCCAACATAGTTGAACTTACGAGCGTGGCGTGGCACGTAATTTAAACAAAATGACAGCACGTCTCCAAGTTTCTAATTTAACGATTAACGGACTTTTATTAACGGAAGTTGAGGCTAACGGAAGTTAACAAAAGCGTTAACACTTTTTGAAGTTAACTTAAAAGTTAATCCGTTAAGCAAAATGTTAACTTCGTTAATTAACGATTAACGGATTAACGAGTTAATGCCCAGCTCTGTAATTAACAATATGATAATAAACAAATAATTTTTAGCTATTACTATTTTATTAAAATATAAACATTTAACAATAAATCCTGAAAGTTTCATTAATTTATCTGTATCGGTTGATTTAAAATCTATTTTTTAATTAAAAGTACCGAAAATTTTTGTTGTAAAAAATATTGTTAAAATTAAAATTTCTAAAAATCGTGTAGGGGATTAATTTTTCATACTAACTACTTCTGAAAAAAGTACATGGACTTAATTTTTATGATCAAGGAAAATAGGGGGTCCACTTGACGTGATCTTGCTTATACGTTTTGACGTCCAGAAGTCCTCTAAACTCGAGTACACAAGTCAGTATAGCAGTATTTTGACAATCGCTTTCGTACCGTCATCGTTATCAAAATTATTATCAGATTTTTGGTGTACTTTACGCCCGACAGACGATGATAAGATAGCGATTTTATTTGATGATACGAGTTTGTCTACAATGACGTTCTGTGTATGCCGTAATTCCTCTGTGTAGTAAAAGACATAGCCACAGGATCCCATGGTCTCTTTTCGTATCATCTCTCCATATTTGTGTATATTTTTATTAGTAGCGATGCAGATTTTGTAATTATTTGGTGAAAACATCGATATACTCATAACTATGTATTCAGAATACAGTTAATTCATAGTTTTTTCTTAAAATTAACAGAAAATTCTTTAATCAAATAGTGAAAATAACTAAAAGAATTAAGAACTATAGTAAATGTTAAAAGTTAAAATATTATAATAATTCTCAATTCCGAAGATAATCTGCAACGTACTTCTGAGGGGCACGGAGCTTACCCAAAGTTGGGGTCAACCACGCTGACCCAGTGAGGGTTGGTTGAGAAAAATGTTTTAATGCAAGTTTCTCCAGCAAAATTTTACAGTCACAACGGATAGTTTATCTCTCTAGAGTCGGTCCCTCATGTCTGAGGATCGTGGTCAGCATCAGGGTTAGTTCTGGAGTAGATGATTCTTTTCCACCGACTGCGGTCCAGCGCGTCCCTAACGACCGCGTAGAAATCAGATGACACTTAGTCGCTCCATCTGATTGGTGAGCGGCCGCGCGATCTCTTGCCGTCAGTGTTCCCGACCACTATGAGCTTCTCTAGGCTTTCGTCTCCTCTGCGCATTGTGTGACCGAAATATGCAAAAATGCGCTGAAGGCATGTTAGTTGCAAGTTAAGCATGCAAGGATAGTTTATAAACAGTCGATATTGTCAAATTGTGAATAATGAATAGTGAAAAATTTTCAGTTCACAATTCGTCGCGAGAAACGTGCCTAGTTCGATTAAGAAGTTACGAAAATCACACTTTGTCGGTAACGTACAAATATCGTAAGTTTGATTACGCAATTAAGTGAGTTGGACTCACAGTACAAAGTCTAAATGCTGATACATCTTTATATAAGCATTTAGACTTTGTACTGTATTGGAATATTCACATTATCGTCATCGATATATACGATAAAATGATAGCGCAAAACTGTGAGTCATCATAAAGCAGGTGATAAAGCTCGAATATACATGGTTACTGCTATTTTATTCGGTTACTTATCAACGTCACTTCATTTTATTATATGTAAGATAAAGAACTATTCCGTTCACACATGACGGTTTTGTAGCCCCTGCCGTCCCCTTCCTCAACTTGAATATCTCGTAACTGCCATAAAATTAAATGTCGTCATGCAAGTACTACATGCAAGTCAGCTACAGACACATGCAAGTATCTTGCATCCAAGTGTGCCAGATACTGGCATGGGTATTCGCCTCTTTAGGGCAAAGCCGCGATTGCGCAAGCGCAGACGCATGTCAGTTCATATTTCCCCCAACCTATACTTTTGATGCAATCGATCTTTTTTTTTAATCGGCAAACGAGCAAGCGGCTGAATCTGAATTTGCCGAAGTAGCGAAGCGACCGCTGCCCATAGACATCCGAAATTGCAGATGCCTTGCCTACCCTTAATCGGCATAGAAAGCGGTATATATTCCCTTCCTAGGAATCCCCTCCTCCCTCAAATCCACTTTCTCATCCATCCTTTCCTCAAAAGAAAAGTGTGGGAAGGGAAAGGGGACTAAAATTAAGACTCCGGTACACACACTCATCAGACGAATCGTGGAATTGCTTCTACTTTAAACCTGTCGTATTCGTGCAACAGATGTTGTTGCTAGCGTCTACCACTGTTATCGACTTCCTTTTTAGTCGACTTTTTACGTGATTACGTGATACTTTTATAGCATTTTTGTAAAGTCGTTTCCACAGGTGGGCACAGTTAATCGAAAAATTAACTTCGTTAATCGTTAATTCGTTAATTAAAAAATTAACTTCGTTAATCGTTAAAGCGTTAAATTCTCGAAAATTTAACGCAAGTTAAAGTTAATCGTTAACAGTTAACCATACCAAAATTATACATACTAATTTCACACTTATGTGGCGACACTTGTTTAAAATAGAAATTTGACTATACATTTATAGAATGTACACATTAGTATTAGAGACAAGTATGAATGCATTATAGTATATTTCATTACGAGTGCGAAAAGCCTGTCATTGCAAAGAGTTCCAACAAATGTCTATCCGAGCCGAGGCGCAGCCGAAGGTAAGGGTTGACAGTTGGAACAAGTTGTAATGACGGTTCCGCACGTGTACTAAACAACTATTTTTAATACAGTTGCGAAAAAATGAAGCAATTTAATAGAATAATAAAAACACAATAAACTCAACTAACTAAAATGTTTGGAAAATGGCGCCAACCGTAAAAGAATACAAACAGAGATTTTTTTTGTTTTCTTCACCCATTCTGGGTAGGCAAAGGGAACTATGCCCAAACAACCAAGTCTTCAGTAGATTATTTTTATTGATATGAAATGAAAATGAAATTTAATGAGATGAAATAAAATGAAAAGTAACCTAATTCATTGAATCAAATCATTAAATCTGATATTGTAACAAATAAGGAGCTTCTTTTTAGAAAAATTTGCATGAATCATAAAAACTTCAATGATTTTTTTTGTAGAAACTTCGTGGTTGGTTTTTCTTTTTAACAGACATTATTTTGACAGTTGGGAAAGAGAACGCACGAGTTTAGAAACGCTAAAGAAAAAGCACGAGTAAAAACGTATTTTAATACAGTTGCTCAAAAAGTGGCGTATTGCAGGGACGAAGAGCGTTCGGAATGTGGGCTATTACATACTCGTGCTTTTATATACTCGTAATGAAATATACTATTTCGACCCTGCTTTTGATTTTGTCCTGTTGGTCACGTCTTTCCCGGACGCTCTGACGCATCACAGTTGCACGCGAACTTCACATATATCAATTATCAACTCGTTCGTTCACCATTCGAGTCGCCGACAGTCGCCCAACATAACTGAACTTACGAGCGTGGCGTGGCGCTTAATTTAAACAAAATGACAGCACGTCTCCAAGTTTCTAATTTAACGATTAACGGACTTTTATTAACGGAAGTTGAATTTAACGGAAGTTAACAAAAGCGTTAACACTTTCTGAAGTTAACTTAAAAGTTAATCCGTTAAGCAAAATGTTAACTTCGTTAATTAACGATTAACGGATTAACGAGTTAATGCCCAGCTCTGGTCGTTTCATTTAATTTCACACGTACTCGATTGGTTTTAAGTCACAGTCAGTGATAAATGATAATGTGGTAATCGAGATACTACGTGATCATTATTTTTTAATGAATATCGGTTAGCTGACTATATTGAACGTAATTGCCGGTGCCGGGCAAGTGCGGGTGCGTTAATGAGGAAGGGGTGCTCATCGGCATACATTCTGCGATCTAGTAGTAGTTATAGAGAGGCCATTTTTTTCCTTTAGACAGTTTTCACATAGTCGAAGAAATTAATATTCAAAATCACGTGTAAATTACTCACCCGTCCGATAGATGTCATAAAATAATAGAAAACGCGTTATTTGAATAGAATATATCGTGCTTCTTACTATTTTTTTATAAGAGAAGGGGGCAAACGAGCAGCGTGAACACCAAGGTGTTCATCGACGCTCATGGACATCTGCAATACCAGAGGAATCGCAGATGCGTTGCCGGCCTTTGAGATGGTGATACGCTCGCTTCTTGAAGGACCCTAAGTCGAAGCTGTTTGGAAATACCGCCAAGGACAGACCATTCCACAACGCGGCCGTCAGCGGCAAATTTCGCGAGAACCGCACTGTTGTGGAATGCCAGCCATCCAGATGGTATGGATGGTGGACGTGGTGGTCTGTCGGGTCGTCCGATGACGAAACTCGGCGGCAGGAATTGTTCCAAACAAACATTATAAATCAGCAAATTTAGATGGATGCGTGTTTTATTTATTAGGTAACTAGCTGTGCCCGCGACTTCGTCCGCGTGAAATTCTGTCTTCGGATAGAATTTTTTTAGGCTCATTATTTTACTTAACCAACGTGCTATGATTTGATGTATGGATGTAGAAGAACATAGAGAGAGGTGTGTCAGGACCGCGGAAAATGTCTAAAATGTTCCCAAACAAAATTTCATCCCCTATTTTTATTTAGCACCCTTGAGGGTAACATTTCTTCAAACGTTGAATTTCATATTTATTTATATCAAATTAGCAGTCACAAAAATAAGTTTTAAACTTGTAACTGTAAAAATTACGATACTTCCATACAAATTTCCACCCCCACTTTCAACTCCTTACAAACCCTTTTTCGCGTTAAAATGTGCCCTATGTCCTTCCTCAGGCTCTAGACTAAATATTGGTAAAACATATTAAACAAAACATTCACCAAAACCTCACATATTGCCAAACAAAATTTCATCCCTTATTGTTATTTAGCACCCTTGGGGGTAACATTTTTACAAAAAAATAATTTCATATTTTTTATATCAAATTAGCAGCTTTAAAAATAAGTTTCAAGCTTCTACCTGTAAAAATGACGATAATTCCATACAAACTTTCACCCCCACTTTCAACCCCTTACAACACCTTTTTCGCGTTAAAATGTAGCCTATGTCCTTCCTCAGGCTCTAAACTATCTGTGTACCAAATTTCATTTAAATCGGTTCAGTAGTTTTGGCGTGAAAGCAAGACAGACAGACAGACAGACAGAGATATTAGTAAGGATTAATAGTTTTATACAACATTTGTGTATTTTCCAGTTTCAGTATATTAGTTTTAGTTGTAAGTCCATAGCTATCTAAACTATAGCGCAAAATGGAATCTACTAAATACATGTATAGGCATTTTAATGTGCTAACAACCACTCCATAACTTAATTGCACGAACTTTTGGAACGAAGTTCCTTATCGCGCGTTGTGAAAGGGGGCTAGACGGAAAAAATTCTTACGAAAAGTTGTCATGACACTTTTTGCTATAGTAAGTATGTTAACGACGAATGAGCGCTACTTCACCATGGCAACGACGTGACAATATATAACGAAAATTCATAGAAATAAAATGTACTTCTTGTGAAGACTTAAGTTTTTTATTCATAGAATAAACATTGGTTCCTTCACTAATTAATCTAAAGGAACTTCGTTCCATCCGGGTGTCCCTTGACACCTCTCAAGTTTTTTATTATGTACACATGAAAATGTATGGGCAAACAGAGGAAAAGGAATATTTTTAAATACGGCGAGTGGATAATTCGTATATGCGATTTGTATATATATTTTATTATAAATATATTATATATATATTTTTTGTTAATTTTAGAATAAATAAAAAAAAACATGAGTATACCATGCGTAATACCAGACTACGTCCTAGTACCGTGATAATTGGAGGCCCGTGGTCTCTTCATATAAAATCCAGAAGTTAAAGGAGGAGAAAGTAAACCTTTTTGAGAGAGGTTGCATTGGAAATAAAAATAAACGGAAAATATTACTATATATATATATATATAAAATATATAAAAAGCGATACTCAAACTATTTTGACACGTTAAAATTACTGCTGATTTGGTTGGTTTTCGTTTTTTCGGTCAATATTCCGGAATTTCTCACGATAAAAATGCCCCCATTGTCCCTTAGCTTTCGTTGATTTTTTTTTTATTATTGAAAAAACGCTTGACCACGGCCCCCACATCGTACTTGAACGGAAAAACTGACGCCGGCAACTTATTCCAATCCTTAGTAGTACGCACAAGGAACGATGATTCAAACTTTTTCGTTCGAACGCGCGGCACGTCTACTACATAAGGATGGATTCCAGCAGTATGTCTGAACGTCCGATGGTAAAATGGTGATGGTGGAATTATATCATGTAATTCCTGGCCACTCTCCCCAAAATTCAGCCTGTAAAACACCGAGAGACTAGCCACTCTACGCCTGTGCTCAAGACTGATTAAAGTTATGTCTTGGTTACCGAACAACTTTTTGGCTCGCCTCTCCACCGAATCTAGTGCCGCGAGTTGGTACTTTGCTTCGCCTGCCCAGATACGAGTATGACAGCAGTACTCCACACATGGCCGGATCTGTGCTTTGTACAGGGTCAAAAGCTGTCCCGGTGGAAAGTACCGCCGTACCTTTGAAAGGACTCCAAGTTTCCTAGCAGCTACCTTCGCCTTAGACTCTATGAACTATCCGAAGTTAAGATTCGTCGAAATTTCGACGCCAAGTAGAAAGTGGGCGCTAGGGTGAACTCGCTCTTTTTGGCGGTGAATACACACGCTTGTGTTTTGGCGGCGTTGAATCGCACAAGATTGGCCTGTCCCCAAGATGAGACTGCCTCGAGTGTGCGATTAGTACGCTCTACCATGGCCTCACGTTCAGACTGTACTTGATCCCGACTGGTCCGACCTACCGGTAGATATCACTCTATAACTGTGCTGTCATCTGCATACCCAAAGATACCGGGAATGAGCAGATCGTTAATATGCAGCAAAAAAGAGTTGCAGAGAGGCTGGAAGCTTGCTAATAATGCTGGCGTGCTTAACCCCGTCAAAAGCCTTTGAGATATCGAGAGAGATAGCAATGGCCTCCCCGTTCTTTTCTAGGACCTCGCCAATTAGGTGAGTGGCTTACACTAGAAGGTCTCCTGTCGACCGATTTCGGCGAAATCCGTATTGTCGGTCGCTGAGGAGATCATTCTTTTTTTTTTTTTTTCAGGAAAAAAAAAACACTATTTATAAATTAATGTCCGCCAAACCACTCACGTGGTTTGTAGGCGTCCCACCTTTTCAAACAAACTTTCCAAACACATAAATGTAAACTTAATTAAATACAATTTTAAACTAACGCTGTCAAGTTATAAGTTATTTATGTATTTACTAGCTTTTACCCGCGACTCCGTCCGCGCGGAATAATAAAAAAATAGAAAACGGGGTAAAAATTATCCTATGTCCGTTTCCTGGTTCTAAGCTACATGCCCACCAATTTTCAGTCAAATCGATTCAGCCGTTCTTGAGTTATAAATGGTGTAACTAACACGACTTTCTTTTATATATATAGATTGCTGAGCCTTCGATCAAGAATAATTCATTGTTGATTGAAGGCTACAGCAGCATATTTTTCAATGTTTGCTTCAGTGAGCCCCTACTATTTACAGAACTATTCACGATTGAACTACGAACTACTAAAGGTCTTAAGAATTTATTAAAAAGCTTTGGAGCCAAGTATTCTCTGGTTCATTCGCCGTAATAATTATAAGCTCTGGCTTCGCGTACGTTACCCGCAGCGACAGCCCTCGTGTTAGAATTATTAGTATTTACTTCTAAATCCGTAACCTTTTCATTTTTATAGTATAACTGTAACATTATTAGGTAGTGTGTTTTTTATCAATAGGTAATATCTGACATTCTTTAAAGAGTTTATAATAATCCTGTTTATATTTATCTTTAAATTTTTATCTACAATTAATTTCAATAAACGTAACTGTATTTTTTTAATTTGATCCGTATAAGTTTTAAATGTTAATCCGTATGAACTTAAACCATAACTTATCACTGAATCTGCTAACGCGTAGTATACCATGAACATAATATCTTTATTAACCACTCTTTTGAGCTGATATAAGCTCTTAATCTGTCTACTACCGCAGGGTTGCCTGGAGGGCTATACGCCAAAGCGATTGATGTGACTCAGGCGAGCCTTCTGCAAAATCCTTTTGTAAGACTTGGCGGCTTGGTTAAAGGCTTTTTTCCTATCAGCTAAATCCGGTAATTTACGCTGTCGAGCCTCAGACCATGCAAGATGTTTAAACGTTGATGCATTATGTTAAAAAAAAATAATCTTATAATCGATTGTTTACTTTTACTATGAAGAATATACCTATATTTATGATTCATGCGGACAAAGTTCTTCAGCGAAAGTAATCAAGACTTCTGATGATAAATATTTAAAGATGGCGCAATGGACACATTGTCACTTATAGATATGAACATACATTTGTGTCAAATATTATCCAAACAATAATATTTGACATAAATGTACCTTTTTTTTTACGTCACGTACCTAATGCATTTACACACCCTACGCCGGGCTGTGCAATGGCGTAGGGAGTGTGGGACTCGCCGGCCGCAGAAGGCGACCGGAATACCCACTTAAACCTGACTGCCCTCCGACGCATTATGGCGGGGCCACGGGAACGCGTGAGCTTACTTCCGTGACCCCGCCAGCGTTTTCGCCCTAAGGCGGCTCCTCTCACATGTTTGTGGGGGGAAGGGCGGCGGCGTATTGCCGCCTCCTACTCCCCACTCTACGGCGTCGGAGCGGGGGCGCCAGAGGGTCTCTCTCGCGCTCCCGCTCCTGTGCCTCCTTCTGCGAAATCACCTCTTCGCAGAAGGATGCAAACACAAATGTGCCTGGACCTAAACCGCTACCATTGTTCGTCAAAATTAAAGACAGCGTATTCAGAAGTAAGCACGCTGCGTTAGTTTTCAAAAGTATTTACGATGCATATCCTACCGATAACGTGGCTGGTGTTTACAGAATGACCACTCCGTGTATTCTGCTGCGTGACTTGGACGTTATTAAGCAAGTCATTATTAAAAACTTTGAACTATTCGTCGACAGAGGAATCACATTTAGTAAAGAAGTACTAGGACTTAACTTATTTCGTGCTGATGACCACACATGGAAAGTGCTGAGGAACAGATTTACACCAGTTTTTACTTCTGGTAAACTGAGGAACATGTTGTATCTCATGACTGAACGAGGTGAAGAACACTTTGTTGAGTATGTCGATAACCTTAGAGCAAAAGAATCGGAACAACCAATAAATCTCTTTGTTCAGAAATTTACAATGGCTACTATTGCAGCATGTGCCTTTGGCTTGGATTAAGATATGTACAAAAATTTAAACATAATAGATAAAAAAATACTTTGGTTTAATAAATGATATAATCCTTCATTAAACCAAAGTAGTTAATTTTTAGGAGTTGATTTCACTAATTCTTACATCTAGATTATAGGTCGTTCTAGACACTGTAGAACGGCAATTATATTGATTAAAAATGAATATTAATTATTAATATAACTACATTACAATCATTTTACAATGCATCTAGACGTTATGTAAAATGACAAACTAATCACTCAAACTACAACAAAAATAATTGTTTGTTGTTTATTTAGCTATTTATCATGAACATAATCTAATCGTATATATACAGCGATCGCGGATTTTTTTTATTCAGTAATCGAGCACAGTCATACAATGCTGTATTTTTTAGTTACCTTCGCAAGTGTACTTACACTTTTATATTTTTATTTTACAAGGACTTTCAACTACTGGAAGAATAGAAATGTACCTGGACCTACACCGTTGCCGTTCGTTGGTAATCTTAAGGATTCTACTCTGAGGCGTAGTCATTATGCCGTAGTTTTTAAAAGTATTTACGATGCATATCCCAATGAAAAAGTGGTTGGAGTTTACAGAATGACCACACCGTGTCTACTGCTGCGTGACTTAGACATTATTAAGCAAGTTATGATTAAAGATTTTGAACTGTTCCTCGACAGAGGAGTGGAATTCAGTAAAGATGGACTAGGCCTTAATCTTTTCCATGCTGATGGCGATACATGGAAGGTCCTAAGAAGTAGATTTACACCAGTTTTTACTTCAGGTAAACTGAGGAACATGTTGTATCTTATGACTGAACGCGGCGAACACTTTGTTGAGTATGTTGACAGCCTTCGTGCAAAAAAACCGGAACAACCTATAAATGTCCTCGTCCAGAAGTTCACAATGGCTACAATTTCAGCATGTGCCTTTGGTATGGACTTAGATAAAGATATGTACCAAATATTGGACAAAATAGATAAAATGATTTTTACTCAAAGTTATACCAGGGAATTGGATATGATGTTCCCTGGCATAATGAAAAAGTTTAATAGTTCATTTTTTCCCAAGTACGTAACCTCGTTCTTCGATAACCTCGCACAAACTGTTGTGAAACAAAGAGGTGGACTTCCGACAAACAGAAACGACTTTATGGATTTAATATTGGCATTGAGACAACAAAAAACAATTGAAGGAACGAAGAAACTGGACAATGAAAAGCGGAGGATAGTTGAACTGACTGATAACGTGATTGCGGCACAGGCTTTCGTGTTCTATGCGGCCGGCTACGAGACAAGCGCCTCCACCATGACGTTCTTGTTTTATGAACTAGCGAAACATCCTGAGATACAAGATAAAGTCATTGCGGAAATTGACGAAGTTCTTAAACGGCACAATGGCGAAATGAACTACGACTGCTTAAATGAAATGACTTATTTGCAACAAGTATTTGATGAAACATTACGGAAATATCCAATTGTAGATCCTTTACAACGCAACGCTCAAGCGGACTACATAATCCCAGGAACTAATGTTACAATCAAGAAAGGACAAACTATACTCGTCAGTACTTCGGGTATCCATTACGATCCTAAATACTACCCCAACCCAGAGAAGTTTGACCCTGAGCGGTTTAGTCCTGAAAATGAGAAAGACAGACATTCGTGTGCTTATTTACCGTTTGGAACTGGACCCAGGAACTGCATAGGTAAGTAACCTTATAAAATTTTCAGCCGAATTTCAATTACAGTCAAAGACAATTAACTAATGTAATGTTTTGTTAATAATAATAAATTGTGTGTATTCCAGGTATGCGGTTTGCCAAGGTGCAGTCCCGAGTGTGTGTAGCCAAGTTCCTGTCCAAGTTCCGTGTAGAGCCTTCGCAAAAAACACCAACGGTGTTGAAATACGATCCCATGCGTGTTGTTCTGTCCTCCAAGGGAGGAATTCACCTTAATATTTTACGTCGGTAATTTTTTTTTCTATTTCTGGAACAGCAACACTGTCTTTGACAGGTCGAATTTATACTTTCTTTGTATTTTTAATTTTGAATCATAGACTAAGAATATAACTAGACTATCTGTTCGGGTATGCCCGTAAAGGACAATCCATAAGTAAGTTTAACTTTGTATCGTCATAAAAATAATATTGCCAGGTCATGTAAATACGATTTAAATAAACGTAGTTTTTTCATTCATCCAGAAACAATAAATCGAGTGTAACGTGTATTGTTCTTTTATAAAAAGGTTTTATATACTTCTATATATTTATAGTTTTATATTGTCTTTGAATTTCATTGTGGCTTGCTATGGGAGAGTTTGTTGTGATTGTCAGAAAACTAGATATTAAATTGAGGTGTGGTGAACTACACCTCTTTTACTGTAGTCACCAATTGTCTATTCTGAATATACGTGCCTACACACGCATGTGTACACGTATCTGAATCGAGGTACCTACGTATCCCGTCGATAATAACTCTAAATCGGAATGCATCCATCACTGAATCGAGATACCTACGTACCTCGTCGATCTTTATGTAAGATGAACATTCTTAAGCAAGGGTTTTGCACCCCGCGAATCTCTATCTAAGATGAACATCCTAAAGCAAGGGTTTTAAACCCCGCCAATCTCTGAATTTCTCTGCTTAATATCAACAAACAACTCACCTCAGTGATACATACACAGAAATGTCGCATATAAACTGTACTTCTGATATTAATGGCAATTGTTTAATCGCTTACCAACTATTTCTCTAAATCCTCGCTTACCAACTGTATCTCTGAATCTGAATCAAAACTGAATCTCGATCTCTGTCTGCCTTTTTATATTATTCAGCCAAAGCGAGTAAATCATTACCCTCCATTATGAAAATATTCTGAAGTTGACAGGAGAAAAATGTTGCTAGTTCAAATACTTAGTTTTTTACCGAACTAATTCGCGTGCGTTCGCGACAAGCTCGCTAAAAATCTTTGCCATCTAGCATATAGCCCGTCAATGTTGTCAAGATTTGATGGTTCGGGCATTCGATATTCCACACTGCCAGACAATGTTAAACTTGTAATGTTCTTCCAACTAAACTTACGCTTAATGTTTTTCAACAATTGCGGGCGTGAAGGTTTGTATCAAAGACTGCGCCATGTACTAATTTGTATGTTGTCTTAATATTACACACTTTTAATAAATAAAAATCATTTAATATTTCACTAATATATTACCAGCTTTTTCTTTTATTTACATGATATTAATTTTTCTACCGCTAATAAAACATAGATTAAAAATAAAGAGTATGTCACTGCAACCCTAAGGTTGCCACACTGCCTTCCATTTACAAAACAATATAATGAAACCCTATTCAGGAGAATACCCCTAGGGATCGCCGCGAAGGATTTTTAATTACCGGTTAAGCAGAGCTCGCAGGATTGTAGAAAATGTATTTGGTATCACAGCATCTGTGTTCAGAGTTTAACGAAAACCTATGCTCCTTCAGCCCGAAACCGTGGAGACTATAGTCATAGCTATTGCACACTTGCATAATTTTTTGAGAAACACGGATTCATCTAAAAACTAGTATGCACCCCCTGGATCACTTGACAGTGACCAAAACGAAAGATTATGTGACGGTAGTTGGCGGAGAGATACTGAAATGTCATCTTTACTTCCATTGAATAATGTACCTAGAAGGGCTGCCTTAACAGCAAAACAAATGAGAGATGAGTTTAATGACTATTTTGTGAACGAGGGTACAGTTTCATGGCAGAATACATATTGTTAAGTTTTTTATCTAGTCTGTTCGCAGAGTATGTTTATTTGAACAGTGGAAGTGGATTGCCATAGAAACACTTGTATAATTTTGAAAAGAACGTTTATTTTAATTTTACAAACTTTTACATTTTATAAACCGTGTACTTAACTTGACACTCAAATAAGAAGGAAGCCATAGGTCAACAAAATTGTTTTTTTAAAGAATTGAGTGTTGCCTTATCCAACACACCCCCTCAACAATCAATTCATTTTTTTCTTTTATATTATACCCTTAACATTTTTACATGACACCCCCTTAATAAGTACAGTTAAGAAACTTAATTACAAAATTTAAATAAAATTATTCTTTGACCGACTGGCTTTAGTTTAACAACATATAACAAATTTATAATACTTATTTCACTATACAATCTCTAAACTTCTCAAAACATTGCTTGCCTAATAACTTTGTAAACATGTCTGCTACATTCTCATTTGTATTAACATATGTCACATTAACTTCACCATTACAAACCTTTTCCATTATATAATGATATTTTATATCTACATGTTTTAATCTTTTATTACTGTCACTAGATGACGAAATTTTTAATACACGTAAGTTATCTTCTAAAATCTATATATATAAAAGAAAGTCGTGTTAGTTACACTATTTATAACTCAAGATCGGTCGAACTGATTTAGCTGAAAATTGATGGGGAGGTAGCTTAGAACTAGGAGACGGACATAGGAACTTTTTTTATATTGTGTGCATTTTTTTTATTCCGCGCGGACGGAGTCGCGGGTAAAAGCTAGTATTTATATAAGTATTATATCCAAAATCAATTAATAATTGCTTAAGCCAGCAGCCTTCAGTTATAGCTAAACACAATGCTATATATTCTGCTTCGCATGACGACAATGATACAGATTTTTGTTTTTTGTACCCCATGAAATAGGACAATTAAATATATAATACAGTGATTCTCAACCTTGTTTTGTTGCGGCACATATTTAACGATTTCAAAATTTGGCGGCACACAAAGAAAATGATAAAAATTATTTACTTACTACAACACACTGCATAAATAGTTTATCAACTGTATAAAATTAATTGTATCTATATGACATTTCTAGACGCTAATTGTTTTTTTTAAAACTATTTTTCTGCCATTTTTCTTTTATGCGAAGAAATACAGACACAGTGTGCGTGTGCAGCAAGTCAGCACATAAGCTCGGGATTCCCCGTGAGATGTGTACACAGCGCACGTGTTGAATCACAGTAGCAATTAGAGTGCGATAAAAACAAAAAAAAAAACTTATTTGGAAAACCGTGTAAAAGCGAAAACGTGTAAAACAAGTACCGTTTAAATCATTGGATATGTGTACTGCAAAGTTAATAAGTTTACAAATTTATAAATTGACACTACATGCAATTAAATTAATATTAAAGCGAATCACATACATTTGCCAA
This sequence comes from Papilio machaon, assembly GCF_912999745.1. Lineage (NCBI taxonomy): Eukaryota > Metazoa > Arthropoda > Insecta > Lepidoptera > Papilionidae > Papilio > Papilio machaon. Next base: position 3,055,594 of record NC_060005.1, read on the forward strand.
TTTTAACGAAAGAAAAGGTGCAGTAACTACTATGCAACACCTTGTGAATCCCAACTATAACTAACTAACTAATAACTAAGTGGCAAGTGTGCGCCGACTTGAGACATATTCCTATTACTATGCACGCCACTTCATCATAATTTGGCACTAAGAAAAACCGCGTTGCAAAGCAAATAATAAAATAATTTAGTTTTTTGTGGATTTAAATATACGTGGGAAACTCAGAAAGTTTTGCGACACTAAAAAAATGTTCTATAGGTAAATATATTTTTATTACATCTTTTCAAAGTACTCTTCACCAGCCTCTATACAAAGTTTCATGCGTCTGAACCAGTTTTCGAAACACTTTTTCCAGTCCGCCGCAGACACCTCGTTTACAGCCTGCTCGAACGCTGAGAGCGCATCATCCGGCGACGAAAATTGATATATAACTTCAAACTTTCGTGGTTTTTACTAATATAGTGTTCGTAAGAAACGGGATTCTTACCACGATTAGGCTGTTTGATGTAAATATGACCATAAAGACAATGTCCCACTCAGACCCATAGTGAGCCAAATTGACTCACCCACGTATTACCTGGCAAAACATGTTGCGAATGTGCTGCAACCTTTAGTGGGTCGTACAACATCTCACGTGAAGGATTCTCGACATGTCGTAAATATCTTAAGAGACACTAGAGTTGAAGCGGATGAGATCATGGTCAGTTTCGACGTCGATTCGCTCTTCACCAATGTACCCATTAAAGATAGCATAGATGTCATAAAGGTGATTCTGAGTAAAAATAACATCCCGATGGAATATGCCAAGTTACTTGAACACTGCTTGGTTACGAGTTACTTTCTGTACAATGGTCAGTATTATAAACAGATTGATGGCGTGGCTATGGGAAGCCCTGTTGCCCCCGTAGTTGCTAACATCTGGATGGAACATTTTGAAAACATTGCCATCACAGCCACACCATCACCAGTTAAACTGTGGAAAAGATATGTAGATGACGTTTTTTGTATTATGAGGGGTAACCAGGCAGACATAGAGTGTTACTTGTCATATCTCAACAGCATCCACGACAAAATAAAGTTCACCTGTGAGGTAGAAAAAGAGAGGAAACTACCTTTTTTGGATGTTTTGGTTAAGGTTCGACCGGATGGATCACTCGGCCACTCTGTGTACCGGAAGCCAACTCACACTGACAGGTACCTTCACGCGAGCTCACACCATCATCCACTACACCTGAACGCTGTAGTGACGTCACTAGTTAATCGAGCCCATGATCTTTGTGACAAAGATCACTTACCAGGTGAACTCGACCATTTGTCGAACGTACTGCGGCGGAATGGATATGATGGAAAGCTGAAAGCACGACGACACAAACGGAATAGGCCGATGGAGGTGGCGAGACAGCCTGCTTTTTTGCCGTACGTCAGAGGGGTAACTGACAAACTGTCAAGATTTTGAGCAAATACGCGATAAAAACTATTTTTACCCCTGACAGTAAGATAGCACAAAAACTGCGATCGCCCAAAGACCGTATTCCGTTTGAAACACCCGGTGTCTACAAAATCAACTGCAGCTGCGGCAGCTCGTATATAGGACAAACCAAGCGCACCATCACCAGTCGCATAAAGGAACATATACGAGCTGTTAAAAACAACGATCCTCAGAAGTCGGCTATAGCTGAACACCTTTTGGACCCCTCTACCAATCACTGGATTGAACTTCATAGTCCCCAGGTACTATCGACAGAACGCCACTACATACCAAGATTGGTAAGAGAAGCGATTGAAATTGCTAAATGCAAAAACTTCAATCGCGAAGATGGGTTTAAATTGTCGAGTGCCTGGAATCCAGTGATCCAGTATTACAACAAGACTGGACAGCAACCGACTTCGAGTACGCGCACAAATGTAGACACAGTGAGTGTAGTTTGTCGACAAACAAAAATAACATCGAGTGCGGACTTAATGTGCAGTGAGAACGCGGACAGTGGTAGTGGTCGCCGAATCAGGAAGAAGGTAGACCGATACGGCTATCTTTAACATTTTTTACACTACCGCACAACACCAGTCAACCCGTGAACATGGCGCATGCAACTGTGCCGAAATATCGGGAGCTCAAACAGCCTAATCGTGGTAAGAATCCCGTTTCTTACGAACATTAGACGAAAATTGAGTTGATCCCTTTGAGTTGATTTTTTATTTTTGGGAATAAGAAGAAGTCACACGGTGCTAGGTTAGGGTTGTAAGGAGGGTGACCCAGGAGTTTGACCAGTGTGCTGTCTAGGAAGTCCCTCATTTTGATTGCGGTGTAGGCGGGCGCATTATCGCGGTGGAGCAGTAGCCCGTGGAGACCTGTGTTTGGTCGCTTGATGCTCACAGCAGAGAAAACTTCTGCCAAGCATTTGGTAGTATACAATTCGGCGTAAATGGTTCTTTGGTTTCGTAAAGGAATTGACACCAAGTAGCCAGTCAAATTGAAAAAGTTCGCGATCAAAATCTTGCCCCCGCTTCTAGCTCGCTTTACTTTGGTAGGCGTTAATTCGTTTTGAAACACCCAAACCGTCGACTGGCGCTTTGTTTCTGGATCGAATTGATAAATCCAGGATTCATCACCTTTAACGATGTCGTATACACGCCGAGACTAGCCAGCTTCAAATTTGTCTATCATATCATGGCACCAATTCACCCTTGCCTGCTTTTGAACATCGGTGAGGTTGTGCGGCACCCTGCGTGAAACTATGCTCTGCACTCGTAGATGCACGTGTAGAAACTCGTGAAGGCTTCCTGATCCAATCTGCAGTATATGCTGAATCTCTTGATATGTAAGTCGTCTATTGTCTTGGACCAAATTTTTCATTGCTAGCACGTCTCCTCCGTAACAGCCGTCAAAGGGCGACCACTTCTTTCTTCATCCCCCAAAGTTAGTCGACCTAGCTTAAATTCATTATACCAACGATACACGGTTGCCTTAGAAGGGCCTTCAACCAATAATACCATTAGAAGTCTATCGTACGATTCGTCCGGTTTCAGGCTACATTTAAAATCGTAAAAAATCATAGCGCAAAAATGTTCTCGACGCAAATCCATTTTTCAATGAGACACGGTAATTTTAATAAGCTCGCAGAAGAAAGCTTTTTACTTATAACTAATCATATTTTTAAATAAATTATAACAGACCAGTCTCACATACATAAAAACTTTTTTTCGCAACACTTTCTGAGTGACCTGGTATATTCATGTTGAAAATATTTTTCTTTTTAAATGATATAGGGTGTCTCAGTAAGAGTGCACTTTTTAAAATTGGAATATTTCTTTTTTCGTGCAAGTGGCGAGTCTGAAATTTTAAAGTTGTCACCTCTGTTTATTCCGATTATTAAAAAAGGTGCGCTTTTCGAAAGAACAACGCGTTATAATTGTGAAAACTTATTACAAAAATGGGGAAAATTACAGCCGAGAAAGTGCACCCAATGCGTCAACCATTCGAAGAGTGGTCAAAAAATTTATATGATAATAAGAATCCTTTGCGTCAACGTACCGGTCGGTCTCTGAAAACATTGCTGCTGTAAACGAGAGTATCGCCGAAAATCCGAAAACATCAATACAACATCGTTCTCAACAACTTTAAATTTCACAATTTTTCGAAAAAAGTCATTTTCTCCGATGATCCATATCGATCCATGAATGGCTTCGTGAATACACAAAATTGTCGAATTTGGGACTCATAAAATTCTCATGCAATCCATGAGAAACAAATGCACCCCACAACGAGTAACTGTCTGGTGCAGATTTTGATTAGGCGGCGTGATTGGACCTTACTTTTTTGAAAATGAGGCCGAAATTGCAGTGACTGTGAACGGCATTCGTTACAGGAATATGATTACGGACTCCTTGTGGCCTCAACTGAACGGTATGAATCTGGACAACATGTGGTTTCAGCAGGACGGCGCAACCTGCCACACCGCGAATAAAACAATCGACTTATTGCAGCAACGATTTCCAGAAAACATTATTTCACGAAATTCTGATGTCAACTGGCCACCAAGATCATGCGATTTTTTTCTTTGGGGTTTTGTGAAATCTCGGGTTTATGCGAATAAACCCGAAACAATTCCTGAACTGTGATCGGAAATCCAACGCGTCATCGGTGAGATCAGCCACATATCTGTGTCAAAGTCATAGAAAATTTCATGAAAAGAGTAATGGCCTGTCATCGGAGCCGTGGGGGTCATTTGCCAGATATTTAATTCCATACTTAATCGGAACATGTCTTCTTTACAATACAATAAAAATATCACAACTCTGTCATAAAATACTTGTTTTTATTTTAAAATGAAAAAGTGCACTCTTACTGAGACATCCTTTATAATTTAATAATATTAACATTTTATACATTTGCATTATTTGACGGCTCACTTTTGAAATTTGGCGGCACACAAAAGTGCCGCGGCACAGTGGTTGAGAATCACTGATATAATACACTCGGCGTCAAAAAAATCGCACATCCGAAAAAAATAATTTAAATACTATTTTAACACAACAGGCCAATGAAATGTTGTGGTTTGAGGGTATCATTCGAAAGGTAATTTCATTAGCTTTTAGGAATTTTAATTGAATTTTACTTTTATAACGAGACGAAAGAGAAATTAAAGAAAAAGACAGGGTATGTACAAATTTGCAAATTAATAACTTAAAAAAAAATTAATAAACACAAAAAAAGTTCTTAAAACCTAGTGTTACCCCCCCTTGCCTTGATAACGGCTTCCATGCGATCTTTCATGGACCTTACAAGGGTCGCAACAGCCTCTTGGGGTATTTGATCCCACTCTTCAAGTACCGCATCTTGGAGCTCTTGAGGAGTGGTTGGAGCTGGATCTCGAGCTCGCACGCGCCGTTTTAGGTCATCCCAGAGATGTTCTATTGGGTTAAGGTCTGGACTTCGTGCTGGCCAATGCATAACAGGGATATCGACCTCCTGTAAATAATCCCGTACAATAGCCGCGGTGTGGCAACGAGCATTTGGTCAAAAATTTCAGGACCCGAAGGCGGCGGTGGACGCCGCGAAAGCGCGGTTCGTGGCGGCTGCGGCGGCATGCGGCGCGGTGCTGCCGGACCTGCAACGGGTCAGCTCGGCGCTCGCCGCGCGCACTCCCGCCGACCGCTCCCTGAGGTTTCTCAAGTTCACGCCGGAAGAAGTGTATCACATTATTGTATTTCGCATTCCACACAAGTCGACTAAAGACGTGTTCGATATCTCAATGGAACTATTAAACATAGTCGCGAAGCCCTTGTCTCCGTGTCTATCGGAGCTATTCAATATGTGTATCGACGAAGGCGTATATCCGAAGTCATTTAAATTAAGCAAAATTTCACCACTGTTTAAGGGGAGGGGCAAAAGGGATGACATAGACGGATATAGGCCAAAATATTCGAGAACGGCATCAGCGCCCGCCTTACGAAATACCTGTCCGATGCGGGTGCGCTGTCCGAACGACAGTACGCCTACCGGGCCGGGCGACCACGTCGCTGACCCGCGAACTCATTCGGCGCGTGCTCGAAGCTCGCGAACGTAAGCTTCAGGTTGCAGTCCAATGCTGTGATCTGTCGAAGGCTTTCGACGTCGCTGACCACAGCGTGCTCGCGTGCAAACTGCGCTATTACGGTATAACCGGGAACGCTCATGATTTACTTACAGACCTGTTGAAACATCGGGAACAAGTAGTCGTCTGTAAGAGACATCTGTAAAATGAGAGTTTAGGGCCACATCATTTGGAGGAATACTTTCATAACTACTATTCAATCATCTTCTAATTCAATCATCATCTTTTAATACATTATGTTATTTCTTTTGTCTGAACTGAATTGTTTATCTTCTTTTTTTATGTACTTTTCCTACTACATTATAATTCATAAATATAAAATAAAAATTTATATGTATTTACCGTTAGCATTAAGATTTTTTTTACTATAACAAAATTGGTGTGTAGATGTTAACGTAAACGATTAAATGTAAGCTTTTTTTTGTAATTATTCCAAATTCTACATATTGTTTCACTAATTCGAACGAACAACATTTTAAGGACGGTGTGTATGATAATAACTTTGTTACTTTTACACTGTTTTGGCAACCGATTTACGTTTAAATTAATTCAGTTTTTCTGTTGTTGACCAGTTACTTAAGTTTGTTGTATTGTTATTGCTTTGAATTATATTTTATCTGGAGAGGGATGTTGTAATGTATTATTGTAAATGTGGGTAGGTTATGTTAACCTACCCTACTGGTTTCGTAAAATAAATCAGTCCCCAGCAAACCGCCGTTTGATTCACACCATATATTACAATATATGAATAATGTTATTATTGCGTAAATTTGAAAAAAAGAGTAGGTACAGATCGAGACGCGATAAAACACACGGAAACCTAATAAGACGAAGTAGGCAAACGTAGCTACGCAAACGTTGTGGTTTTTTTAATAAAATTGATAAGTTAAAATGGTCCGGACGCGGACAAAGCCAAATTGGCGAGGTGATTATTCCGAGCTGTAGACGGGTTAAAAAACGGCCTGGGGGTAAATACCGGGAAATCTGAAACTTTAAAATAAATTGTTACTACGAGCTTAGTGCTCATAGCGGCAAAGCTTAGCGCTTGCACGCACAAAGTTGTAAAGAAATTGTTATTACGAGCTTATTGCTCATAGCGTCAAAGCTTAGCGCTTGAACCCACAAATAAAATCATGAACAAATTGATAATGATCTGTGAACTCACAGCGGCGGAGCTGAGTGCACGCAAATAAATATATAATACAAATTGCTATTAAAAAAGAGCTAGGAGGGCACATTGCTTCATCGAATTGTGCCGTACATGACGGGTTCGGGTCCCGCGGCACAACCTGCCTTAGACTACGTATCGCAATGGTTGGCGTAATATTGTAAATATATGAACTGGCACTCACCTACTCGATGCCCCGTTCACCGCCTGCAGGTGCCTGGTCACTCTGTCGGTGTCAGTCGAGTCAAAACAGTCACAGTCATACAGTCTAAAGGCGCCAGCAATGCTGCACTCCTGATGCACCCGATGCACCGCTTCCCGTAAGCGCCCTATAGACGCGTCCTTTACCGAACCGAACGCGGAACCGTAAACTTAGCGACCCTGTACGCTAAATAATAGAGACGTCCGATGTGCTATCCAACTGCCGACCACTTTCTATGCTGCCACGATGAGCTCCGTCGACTCACTCCTTCCCCGCACAAGCCCCCCGCAGGCACCGCACCCGTCCGTAGCGGAGAGGGATTTCTAACTACCCGCTTGTGCGGGAGAATAAAAATGAGTCGACCTACCAACATAAAACCCGTATTGGTCAACCGCGAAATTCAAAACGGCATTAACACGACGTAAACACATGGCAACTATACCGAACAGTCCCCCGCCCCAGCCAGACGATATCTGGCTGCGTCTAAAACCGAAATTCGAAACCACAAATTAAACGAGCTGGGGGAGAGTTGCCACTGCTCGCTTTAACACCAAGTGGCCTAATAAAATCTATGTAACCATCCAATTCGCTTTACCTGTTCCGCGAATAAATCCGTAATCCGTATCCGTATCCGGTCGATCCGCGACCGTAAATGTTCCACCGACCGTATTTAAACAATGCATCCCTATGAACCCGAGTCCAAAACCGCGCACGTGGTTACCTATTTACTCCGAAGAGAACCGACGCGAACCTGAGCGGTGGACAGCGAAACCGTACTAAGCGATGAGATGCATTGCGATGGAACTGTGGAACGAATTATCGTTCCTGTGAAGATTTATTTATATGTGGTGTGGAGGAAAGGCGATCACTTATCACCTGATGATCCGATCGATGCGGCCGGCGACGCTCCAACCGAGGCCAGTCCATAAAGTGAAGTGGCGAGCGAACTCCGGCCGTACAAGGCTCCTCTGCCGCAGCTTGAGGGGCGCTGCAGGAGTCACGCGCCCCCCCGCCCGTGCTCGCTGGTGAACCCTGAACGCATTGCCGTCCGTGGTTTGCACTAAGCCGTGGTGGAGACCTAACATCACGGCGACCTGATGTCCGCTGCATAGCTCCAGACCAATGTTCATCCGTATTTTTATTATGAACAGGGGAAGTTACAAGTCCCCGAGTGGTTGGCGAGTGCGAACCGTTGCGGTTTCCGCACAGCAGGAGATGATGCCTACCTCCACACTGACCGCACGCACGAGTTGACTGGCAGTGCGAGACAAGGTGGTTCCCCAAGCAGCAATAACACCAAAACCGTTGGCGAGCAATACCGCGTCGAGCTTGCCAACGTAGTTCCCGGAACTTGGGGCAACCCGTAACACCGTGTCCTGTATCCCGACAATAATTGCAGTGAATGTCCTGTGCCTGTCGTACCGCTGCGTTAAACATCCGCGGCCTACTATGCGCCCAAACCGGTGGACGGTGTTCTTTACCCGCGGGCCTCGCTCTATGAGCAACTACGGGAGGCTCTGGAGGAGGAGGAGGGACATTCTCCGTTCGACGACACTCATCTTCTAAGTACAAAATTAACTCGTCGAACGTGGGGAGGTGAATGGCGGAATCACCACCGTATTCTAATTCGAACCTATTTCGTAATTCGTGAGGTAATTTGGAAAGAATTATGTGTAATAATAAAAAGGACCACGTGGACACAGGTAAATCCAAACCCTTGAGACCGTTGACCACTATTAACAAAGGATTTAGAAGTCGTGTGCGCAACGACTGCGTAACCGAAATCCTAGGTAGGCCTAGGATAGCAGCAACGTGACTATCCGCTAATCGCCGAACATTCTGATACCTACGATTGAGTAAGTCCCGGGCGATTTCATAATTACCGTCAACAAGACCTAAATGTTGGACAAGGCCCTTGGCCTCTCCTGTTAACGACGCCAACAAATAGGCAAGCTTCTGAGCAGGGGTCAAATCCCTACGACTGTGAACAATGCTTTCAAATAAATTGTTAAAAGCAACCCACTGTTCCAAGTCACCGTTAAATTGTGGCAAATCGAGCAGCGGCAATCTACTCATGAGCGCTGGTGACGCCTCCGACTCCGCAGTAACGCGCGCGTCAGCAGCGCTTGACCCCTTAAGGCAACCAACAGCCTGAATAATTTGATCAGCCAGGTCGTCGGCCTGATCAATGTCAGCATTAATCTTCGCCATGGCATCCGCTTCTAAACCTAACTCTAGAATGCCACGGTACGCCGCATATAGATCCGCCATTTGATCGTCTAAAACCTGATATCTAGCCATAAGGGCCTGCGCACGGTCCGGCCTAGAAATATTCAAAACCGCTGAGCCGAGCCATCTCAGCACGCCTTATATCCTAGAGGTATATTTGCCGGCCATGATTAATAAAATAAAAATAAAAAAAAGGACGGTAGAAAATTATCGACGCTTCCAGAAACCGCTTAGTACAAATGGTCGTTAAAAGGAAAAAAAATCTAAATGGTGGGTAGATAATTCTCGCCTTAACCAAATGTATGAAACCCGTTACAAAGAATTACCTAATGAAAAAAAAAACAAAAAAAAACCAACCGTAATGAAAACTGACCAACTTAAATTATCGACGATAACATAAAAACTACCAAACGAAAAAAAATACTAAATTAAATTATTAACCGTAATATTAAAAAAAAAACAAATTAAAAAATCACCAAATTATATTATGCACCGTAAAATAAACTACAAAAAAAACCGTTACGTAAAAAAGCCCTTATTTAAATATACTAGAAAAAACCGTGAAATTACTCAATTTAATATAAAACTATTATGAAAGAACCCTAAATGAAATAATCTAAACTATAAGAAATCAACAAACGGAACCCTAATGGCCGATTAATATTACGTAGCAATCGTACAATAAAAAATGTAACGTAAACGACCCGATTAAAAACCTAATATATTGTACGACGTAATATTATAATAATGTTGTATTCCGTTGTATTCCGTATTATTCCGCGCGAGAAGGAAGTTACAATATTTCGCCAAGCAATGAAAATACGTACCCGAAAAACCACCGAACATAACCACGCGGTTATAACCTACGTGTTAACCTAACCACGCTCTGCTACCATCGAATTGTGCCGTACACGACGGGTTCGGGTCCCGCGGCACAACCTGCCTTAGACTACGTATCGTAATGGTTGGCGTAAATATTGAAAATATATGAACTGGCACTCACCCACTCGATGCCCCGTTCACCGCCTGCAGGTGCCTGGTCACTCTGTCGGTGTCAGTCGAGTCAAGTAAGTCACTGTCATACAGTCTAAAGGCGCCAGCAATGCTGCACTCCTGATGCACCCGATGCACCGCTTCCCGTAAGCGGCCTATAGACGCGACCTTTATCGAACCGAACGCGGAACCGTAAACTTAGCGACCCTGTACGCTAAATAATAGAGACGTCCGATGTGCTATCCAACTGCCGACCACTTTCTATGCTGCCACGATGAGCTCCGTCGACTCACTCCTTCCCCGCACAAGCCCCCCGCAGGCACCGCACCCGTCCGTAGCGGAGAGGGATTTCTAACTACCCGCTTGTGCGGGAGAATAAAAATGAGTCGACCTACCAACATAAAACCCGTATTGGTCAACCGCGAAATTCAAAACGGCATTAACACGACGTAAACACATGGCAACTATGCCGAACAAACGGCTATCACACTAATAGCTTTATAATTATTAAACTTACGGCGATTCTTGATACTCGCGTAAGGTCATTTGAAGATTGAACCACAGAAATTATGAAAGCTCGCATAGATATAATATTGAAACTAAACTTACGGCGATTCAAGTTACTCGCGTAAAATCATTTGACGATTGAACTACAGAAATTATAAACGCTCGCACAGATATAATAATATTGGGACTAACTTACGGCAATTAGCGTTACTCGCGTAAGGTCATTTGAAGATTGAACTACAGAAATTATAAACGCTCGCACAGATATAATAATATTGGGACTAAACTTATATATATATATATATATATATATATAATATTTATAATAAAATATATATACAAATCGCATATACGAATTATCCACTCGCCGTATTTACAAATATCCCTTCTCCTCTGTTTGCCCATACATTTTCATGTGTACATAATAAAAAGTCTAATTGCAGTTGTGAACTCATAGAAAGAGTGAAATGTATAACTTATCTTGGAATAAAAGTAGACGAACACTATTCATGGTCGAGTCACGTATATTTTATACATCAAAAACTAAAAATATTATTTAAAAAGTTCGTGCCATTAAGTTATGGAGTGGTTGTACATGTATTTAGTAGATTCCATTTTGAGCTATGGTTTAGACATTATGCAATTACAACTAAAACTAATATACAGAAACTGGAAAATACACAAATAAGTTGTATAAATGTATTTTTTGTATTGCAGATGTCCATGAGCGTCGATGAACACCTTGGTGTTCTCGCTGCTCGTTTGCCCCCTTCTCTTATAAAAAAAATAGTAAGAAGCACGATATATTCTATTCAAATAACGCGTTTTCTATTATTTTATGACATCTATCGGACGGGTGAGTAATTTACACGTGATTTTGAATATTAATTTCTTCGACTATGTGAAAACTGTCTAAGGGAAAAAAATGGCCTCTCTATAACTACTACTAGATCGCAGAATGTATGCCGATGAGCACCCCTTCCTCATTAACGCACCCGCACTTGCCCGGCACCGGCAATTACGTTCAATATAGTCAGCTAACCGATATTCATTAAAAAATAATGATCACGTAGTATCTCGATTACCACATTATCATTTATCACTGACTGTGACTTAAACCCAATCGAGTACGTGTGAAATTAAATGACACAACTTTACAAAAATGCTATAAAAGTATCACGTAATCACGTAAAAAGTCGACTAAAAAGGAAGTCGATAACAGTGGTAGACGCTAGCAACAACATCTGTTGCACGAATACGACTCGCCCACTTCACCACGCCCACAGGCTTCAAGGAGAAGCAATTCCACGTTTTGTCTGATGAGTGTGTGTACCGGCGTCTTAATTTTAGTCCCCTTTCCCTTCACACACTTTTCTTTTCAGGAAAGGATGTTTTGTAATTTGGTTAGCGCAGCGAATAACACTATTTCAAAATTAGTAAATAATGTTTATTATTAAACTAATACAAATTCATGTTATAACAGCATGCAAAATTACTTCAATTAATATTCTAACTCAAGAACATATTCGAATATAAAAACATGTCACATTTTTAAAATGTCTTGCTTTTACAATGCCAGTCTTACAATGTACGATCTTTTTAGATCTCAAAGAAGATCCTATTTACAACAGGATGGAAGAGAAGTGGATTTGAGGAAGGAGGGGATTCTTGGGAAGGGAATATATACCGCTTTCTATGCCGATTAAGGGTAGGCAACGCATCTGCAATTTCGGATGTCTATGGGCAGCGGTCACTTCGCTACTTCGGCAAATTCAGATTCAGCCGCTTGCTCGTTTGCCGATTAAAAAAAAAGATCGATTGCATCAAAAGTATAGGTTGGGGGAAATATGAACTGACATGCGTCTGCGCTTGCGCAATCGCGGCTTTGCCCTAAAGAGGCGAATACCCATGCCAGTATCTGGCACACTTGGATGCAAGATACTTGCATGTGTCTGTAGCTGACTTGCATGTAGTACTTGCATGACGACATTTAATTTTATGGCAGTTACGAGATATTCAAGTTGAGGAAGGGGACGGCAGGGGCTACAAAACCGTCATGTGTGAACGGAATAGTTCTTTATCTTACATATAATAAAATGAAGTGACGTTGATAAGTAACCGAATAAAATAGCAGTAACCATGTATATTCGAGCTTTATTACCTGCTTTATGATGACTCACAGTTTTGCGCTATCATTTTATCGTATATATCGATGACGATAATGTGTATATTCCAATACAGTACAAAGTCTAAATGCTTATATAAAGATGTATCAGCATTTAGACTTTGTACTGTGAGTCCAACTCACTTAATTGCGTAATCAAACTTACGATATTTGTACGTCACCGACAAAGTGTGATTTTCGTAACTTCTTAATCGAACTAGGCACGTTTCTCGCGACGAATTGTGAACTGAAAATTTGTCACTATTCATTATTCACAATTTGACAATATCGACTGTTTATAAACTCTCCGTTGTGACTGTAAAATTCTGCTAGAGAAACTTGTATTAAAACACCCTCACTGGGTCAGCGTGGTTGACCCCAACTTTGGGTAAGCTCCGAGCCCCTCAGTGGAGACGTGTGATGATGATTATATCAATGAGAACAAGATGGAAGTACGTTGTAGATTAACTTCGGAATTGAGAACTATTAATTACTATACTTCTTGATTGTTTTAGTTATTTTCACTTTTTGATTAAAGAATGTTTTATTTTAAGAATGAACTATGAATTAACTGTTATTCTGAATTCATAGTTCTGAGTGTATCGATGTTGTCACCGAATAATTACAAAATCTGGATCGTTACAAAAAAATGTACACAAATATGGAGAGATGATACGAAAAGAGACTATGGGAGCCTGTGGCTATGTCTTTTACTACACAGAGGAATTACGGCATACACAGAACGTCATTAGCCGTCTCTGGAAACGGACAACGTGACCGAGCGCCATAGACAAACTCGTATCATCAAATCGTCATTCGCTAACAGGTCTAGTGGGCCTAGCACGAATGTTTGTGATAATCGCTATCTTATCATCGTCTGTCCGGCGCGGCTAAAGTACACCAAAAATCTCATACTAATTTTAACATAATTGACGATGACGATACGAAGGCGATTGTCAAAATACTGCTCTACTGACTTGTGTACTCGAGTTTAGAGGACTTCTAGACGTCAAAAACGTATCAGATTTTGTCAGTGAGTTCGTTGATTTGGGGAAAGAATAATGGTTTGTGTCCGTATTTGTATGTCGTATTTGAAGCCAGCGTCGTAACATGCACTCTTGACGCTTTGCATTGTCTCAATCAATCCCCAGACCTCAAAGCGCACGCGTAGATCATGCTTCAAAGAAGAACTGTTCCAAATTAGGATGCCGTGTACAACCTGTCCCAACAACTTTGGAATTGTTAAGGCGCTCCTTACTTGAACTTTCGTGTTTCTAGGAGGATGAAGGATACACTAAGCAATTGCGCGGGGCCCCGCGCGGAATCGGCCGCGCGCATGGCTCGCCTCGCATAATTTGAACCCACCCGTTGATGTTAATACTATATATATTCAAAGCTGGGAATTAACTCGTTAATCCGTTAATCGTTAATTAACGAAGTTAACATTTTGCTTAACGGATTAACTTTTAAGTTAACTTCAAAAAGTGTAAACGCTTTTGTTAACTTCCGTTAAACTCAACTTCCGGTAATTAAGTCCGTCAATCGTTACATTAGAAACTTGGAGACTTGCTATCATTTTGTTTAAATTACGCGGCACGCCACGCTCGTAAGTTAAGCTATGTTGGGCGAATGTCGGCGACTCTAATAGTGAACGAAAGAGTTGATATTTGATATATGTGAAATTCGCGTGCAAGTGTGATGCATCAGAGCGTCCGGGAAAGACGTGACCAACAGGACAAAATCAAAAGAAGGTTCGAAATAATATATTTCATTACGAGTGCGAAAAGCCTATCATTGCAAAGAGTTCCGACAAATGTCTACTCGAGCCGAGGCGCAGCCGAAAATATATATATATATATATATATTGTTAATTTTAGAATAAATAAAAAAAACATGAGTATACCATGCGTAATACCAGACTACGTCCTAGTACCGTGATAATTGGAGGCCCGTGGTCTCTTCATATAAAATCCAGAAGTAAAAGGAGAAGAAAGTAAACCTTTTTGAGAGAGGTTGCATTGGAAATGAAAATAAACGGAAAATATTACTATATTTATAAAATATATAAAAAGTGATACTCAAACTATTTTAGACTCGTTAAAATTACTGGTAATGTGGTTGATTTTCTTTTTTCGGTCAATATTCCGGAATTTCTCACGATGAAAATGCCCCCATTGTCCCTTAGCTTTCGTTAATTTTTTTTTAATATTGAAAAAACGCTTGACCATGGATCCCACATCGTACTTGAACGGAAAAACTGACGCCGGCAACTTATTCCAATCCTTAGCAGTACGCACAAGGAACGATGATTCAAACTTTTTCGTTCGAACGCGCGGCACGTCTACTACATAAGGATGGATTCCAGCCGTATGTCTGAACGTCCGATGGTAAAATGGTGATGGTGGAATTATATCGTGTAATTCCTGCGCACTTTCCCCAAAATTCAGCCTGTAAAACACCGAGAGACTAGCCACTCTACGCCTGTGCTCAAGACTGATTAAAGTTATGTCTTGGTCACCGAACAACTTTTTGGCTCGCCTCTCCACCGAATCTAGTGCCGCGAGTTGGTATTTTGCTTCGCCTGCCCAGATACGAGTATGACAGCAGTACTCCACACATGGCCGGATCTGTGCTTTGTACAGGGTCAAAAGCTGTCCCGGTGTAAAGTACCGCCGTACCTTTGAAAGGACTCCAAGTTTCCTAGCAGCTACCTTCGCCTTAGACTCTATGAACTGTCCGAAGTTAAGATTCGTCGAAATTTCGACGCCCAGTAACTGCTGACAGTTGGTGAATTCGAGGGACACATTCTGGAAAGTGGGAGCTAGGGTGAACTCGCTCTTTTTGGCGGTGAATACACACGCTTGTGTTTTGGCGGCGTTGAATCGCACAAGATTGGCCTGTCCCTAAGATGAGACTGCCTAGAGTGTGCGATTAGTACGCTCTACCATGGCCTCACGTTCAGACTGTACTTGATCCCGACTGGTCCGACCTACCAGTAGATATCTCTCTATAACTTAAGAATTTGTTAAAAAGCTTTGGAGCCAAGTATTCTCTGGTTCGTTCGCCGTAATCATTATAAGCTCTGGCTTCGCGTACGTTACCCGCAGCGACAGCCCTCGTGTTATAATTATTAGTATTTACTTCTAAATCCGTAACCTTTTCATTTTTATAGTATAACTGTAACATTATTAGGTAGTGTGTTTTTTATCAATAGGTAATATCTGACATTCTTTAAAGAGTTTATAATAATCCTGTTTATATTTATTTTTAAATTTTTTATCTACAATTAATTTCAATAAACGTAACTGTATTTTTTTAATTTGATCCGTATAAGTTTTAAATGTTAATCCGTATGAACTTAAACCATAACTTATCACTGAATCTGCTAACGCGTAGTATACCATGAACATAATATCTTTATTAACCACTCTTTTGAGCTGATATAAGCTCTTAATCTGTCTACTACCGCAGGGTTGCCTGGAGGGCTATACGCCAAAGCGATTGATGTGACTCAGGCGAGCCTTCTGCAAAATCCTTTTGTAAGACTTGGCGGCTTGGTTAAAGGCTTTTTTCCTATCAGCTAAATCCGGTAATTTACGCTGTCGAGCCTCAGACCATGCAAGATGTTTAAACGTTGATGCATTAGGTTAAAAAAAAAATAATCTTATAATCGATTGTTTACTTTTACTATGAAGAATATACCTATATTTATGATTCATGCGGACAAAGTTCTTCAGCAAAAGTAATCAAGACTTCTGATGATAAATATTTAAAGATGGCGCAATGGACACATTGTCACTTATAGATATGAACATACATTTGTGTCAAATATTATCCAAACAATAATATTTGACATAAATGTACCTTTTTTTTTACGTCACGTACCTAATGCATTTACACACCCTACGCCGGGCTGTGCAATGGCGTAGGGAGTGTGGGACTCGCCGGCCGCAGAAGGCGACCGGAATACCCACTTAAACCTGACTGCCCTCCGACGCATTATGGCGGGGCCACGGGAACGCGTGAGCTTACTTCCGTGACCCCGCCAGCGTTTTCGCCCTAAGGCGGCTCCTCTCACATGTTTGTGGGGGGAAGGGCGGCGGCGTATTGCCGCCTCCTACACCCCACTCTACGGCGTCGGAGCGGGGGCGCCAGAGGGTCTCTCTCGCGCTCCCGCTCCTGCGCCTCCTTCTGCGAAATCACCTCTTCGCAGAAGGATGCAAACACAAATGTGCCTGGACCTAAACCGCTACTATTGTTCGTCAAAATTAAAGACAGCGTATTCAGAAGTAAGCACGCTGCGTTAGTTTTCAAAAGTATTTACGATGCATATCCTACCGATAACGTGGCTGGTGTTTACAGAATGACCACTCCGTGTATTCTGCTGCGTGACTTGGACGTTATTAAGCAAGTCATTATTAAAAACTTTGAACTATTCGTCGACAGAGGAATCACATTTAGTAAAGAAGTACTAGGACTTAACTTATTTCGTGCTGATGACCACACATGGAAAGTGCTGAGGAACAGATTTACACCAGTTTTTACTTCTGGTAAACTGAGGAACATGTTGTATCTCATGACTGAACGAGGTGAAGAACACTTTGTTGAGTATGTCGATAACCTTAGAGCAAAAGAATCGGAACAACCAATAAATCTCTTTGTTCAGAAATTTACAATGGCTACTATTGCAGCATGTGCCTTTGGCTTGGATTAAGATATGTACAAAAATTTAAACATAATAGATAAAAAAATACTTTGGTTTAATAAATGATATAATCCTTCATTAAACCAAAGTAGTTAATTTTTAGGAGTTGATTTCACTAATTCTTACATCTAGATTATAGGTCGTTCTAGACACTGTAGAACGGCAATTATATTGATTAAAAATGAATATTAATTATTAATATAACTACATTACAATCATTTTACAATGCATCTAGACGTTATGTAAAATGACAAACTAATCACTCAAACTACAACAAAAATAATTGTTTGTTGTTTATTTAGCTATTTATCATGAACATAATCTAATCGTATATATACAGCGATCGCGGATTTTTTTTATTCAGTAATCGAGCACAGTCATACAATGCTGTATTTTTTAGTTACCTTCGCAAGTGTACTTACACTTTTATATTTTTATTTTACAAGGACTTTCAACTACTGGAAGAATAGAAATGTACCTGGACCTACACCGTTGCCGTTCGTTGGTAATCTTAAGGATTCTACTCTGAGGCGTAGTCATTATGCCGTAGTTTTTAAAAGTATTTACGATGCATATCCCAATGAAAAAGTGGTTGGAGTTTACAGAATGACCACACCGTGTCTACTGCTGCGTGACTTAGACATTATTAAGCAAGTTATGATTAAAGATTTTGAACTGTTCCTCGACAGAGGAGTGGAATTCAGTAAAGATGGACTAGGCCTTAATCTTTTCCATGCTGATGGCGATACATGGAAGGTCCTAAGAAGTAGATTTACACCAGTTTTTACTTCAGGTAAACTGAGGAACATGTTGTATCTTATGACTGAACGCGGTGAACACTTTGTTGAGTATGTTGACAGCCTTCGTGCAAAAAAACCGGAACAACCTATAAATGTCCTCGTCCAGAAGTTCACAATGGCTACAATTTCAGCATGTGCCTTTGGTATGGACTTAGATAAAGATATGTACCAAATATTGGACAAAATAGATAAAATGATTTTTACTCAAAGTTATACCAGGGAATTGGATATGATGTTCCCTGGCATAATGAAAAAGTTTAATAGTTCATTTTTTCCCAAGTACGTAACCTCGTTCTTCGATAACCTCGCACAAACTGTTGTGAAACAAAGAGGTGGACTTCCGACAAACAGAAACGACTTTATGGATTTAATATTGGCATTGAGACAACAAAAAACAATTGAAGGAACGAAGAAACTGGACAATGAAAAGCGGAGGATAGTTGAACTGACTGATAACGTGATTGCGGCACAGGCTTTCGTGTTCTATGCGGCCGGCTACGAGACAAGCGCCTCCACCATGACGTTCTTGTTTTATGAACTAGCGAAACATCCTGAGATACAAGATAAAGTCATTGCGGAAATTGACGAAGTTCTTAAACGGCACAATGGCGAAATGAACTACGACTGCTTAAATGAAATGACTTATTTGCAACAAGTATTTGATGAAACATTACGGAAATATCCAATTGTAGATCCTTTACAACGCAACGCTCAAGCGGACTACATAATCCCAGGAACTAATGTTACAATCAAGAAAGGACAAACTATACTCGTCAGTACTTCGGGTATCCATTACGATCCTAAATACTACCCCAACCCAGAGAAGTTTGACCCTGACCGGTTTAGTCCTGAAAATGAGAAAGACAGACATTCGTGTGCTTATTTACCGTTTGGAACTGGACCCAGGAACTGCATAGGTAAGTGAAATATAACCTTATAAAATTTTCAGCCGAATTTCAATTACAGTCAAAGACAATTAACTAATGTAATGTTTTGTTAATAATAATAAATTGTGTGTATTCCAGGTATGCGGTTTGCCAAGGTGCAGTCCCGAGTGTGTGTAGCCAAGTTCCTGTCCAAGTTCCGTGTAGAGCCTTCGCAAAAAACACCAACGGTGTTGAAATACGATCCCATGCGTGTTGTTCTGTCCTCCAAGGGAGGAATTCACCTTAATATTTTACGTCGGTAATTTTTTTTACTATTTCTGGAACAGCAACACTGTCTTTGACAGGTCGAATTTATACTTTCTTTGTATTTTTAATTTTGAATCATAGACTAAGAATATAACTAGACTATCTGTTCGGGTATGCCCGTAAAGGACAATCCATAAGTAAGTTTAACTTTGTATCGTCATAAAAATAATATTGCCAGGTCATGTAAATACGATTTAAATAAACGTAGTTTTTTCATTCATCCAGAAACAATAAATCGAGTGTAACGTGTATTGTTCTTTTATAAAAAGGTTTTATATACTTCTATATATTTATAGTTTTATATTGTCTTTGAATTTCATTGTGGCTTGCTATGGGAGAGTTTGTTGTGATTGTCAGAAAACTAGATATTAAATAGAGGTGTGGTGAACTACACCTCTTTTACTGTAGTCACCAATTGTCTATTCTGAATATACGTGCCTACACACGCATGTGTACACGTATCTGAATCGAGGTACCTACGTATCCCGTCGATAATAACTCTAAATCGGAATGCATCCATCACTGAATCGAGATACCTACGTACCTCGTCGATCTTTATGTAAGATGAACATTCTTAAGCAAGGGTTTTGCACCCCGCGAATCTCTATCTAAGATGAACATCCTAAAGCAAGGGTTTTAAACCCCGCCAATCTCTGAATTTCTCTGCTTAATATCAACAAACAACTCACCTCAGTGATACATACACAGTAATGTCGCATATAAACTGTACTTCTGATATTAATGGCAATTGTTTAATCGCTTACCAACTATTTCTCTAAATCCTCGCTTACCAACTGTATCTCTGAATCTGAATCAAAACTGAATCTCGATCTCTGTCTGCCTTTTTATATTATTCAGCCAAAGCGAGTAAATCATTACCCTCCATTATGAAAATATTCTGAAGTTGACAGGAGAAAAATGTTGCTAGTTCAAATACTTAGTTTTTTACCGAACTAATTCGCGTGCGTTCGCGACAAGCTCGCTAAATATCTTTGCCATCTAGCATATAGCCCGTCAATGTTGTCAAGATTTGATGGTTCGGGCATTCGATATTCCACACTGCCAGACAATGTTAAACTTGTAATGTTCTTCCAACTAAACTTACGCTTAATGTTTTTCAACAATTGCGGGCGTGAAGGTTTGTATCAAAGACTGCGCCATGTACTAATTTGTATGTTGTCTTAATATTACACACTTTTAATAAATAAAAATCATTTAATATTTCACTAATATATTACCAGCTTTTTCTTTTATTTACATGATATTAATTTTTCTACCGCTAATAAAACATAGATTAAAAATAAAGAGTATGTCACTGCAACCCTAAGGTTGCCACACTGCCTTCCATTTACAAAACAATATAATGAAACCCTATTCAGGAGAATACCCCTAGGGATCGCCGCGAAGGATTTTTAATTACCGGTTAAGCAGAGCTCGCAGGATTGTAGAAAATGTATTTGGTATCACAGCATCTGTGTTCAGAGTTTAACGAAAACCTATGCTCCTTCAGCCCGAAACCGTGGAGACTATAGTCATAGCTATTGCACACTTGCATAATTTTTTGAGAAACACGGATTCATCTAAAAACTAGTATGCACCCCCTGGATCACTTGACAGTGACCAAAACGAAAGATTATGTGAAGGTAGTTGGCGGAGAGATACTGAAATGTCATCTTTACTTCCATTGAATAAGGGCTGCCTTAACAGCAAAACAAATTAGTGATGAGTTTAATGACTATTATATGAACGAGGGTACAGTTTCTTGGCAGAATACATATTGTTAAGTTTTTTATCTAGTCTGTTCGCAGAGTATGTTTATTTGAACAGTGGAAGTGGATTGGCATAGAAACACTTGTATAATTTTGAAAAGAACGTTTATTTTAATTTTACAAACTTTTACATTTTATAAACCGTGTACTTAACTTGACACTCAAATAAGAAGGAAGCCATAGGTCAACAAAATTGTTTTTTTAAAGAATTGAGTGTTGCCTTATCCAACACACCCCCTCAACAATCAATTCATTTTTTTCTTTTATGTTATACCCTTAACATTTTTACATGACACCCCCTTAATAAGTACAGTTAAGAAACTTAATTACAAAATTTAAATAAAATTATTCTTTGACCGACTGGCTTTAGTTTAACAACATATAACAAATTTATAATACTTATTTCACTATACAATCTCTAAACTTCTCAAAACATTGCTTGCCTAATAACTTTGTAAACATGTCTGCTACATTCTCATTTGTATTAACATATGTCACATTAACTTCACCATTACAAACCTTTTCCATTATATAATGATATTTTATATCTACATGTTTTAATCTTTTATTACTGTCACTAGATGACGAAATTTTTAATACACGTAAGTTATCTTCTAAAATCTATATATATAAAAGAAAGTCGTGTTAGTTACACTATTTATAACTCAAGATCGGTCGAACTGATTTAGCTGAAAATTGATGGGGAGGTAGCTTAGAACTAGGAGACGGACATAGGAACTTTTTTTATATTGTGTGCATTTTTTTTATTCCGCGCGGACGGAGTCGCGGGTAAAAGCTAGTATTTATATAAGTATTATATCCAAAATCAATTAATAATTGCTTAAGCCAGCAGCCTTCAGTTATAGCTAAACACAATGCTATATATTCTGCTTCGCATGACGACAATGATACAGATTTTTGTTTTTTGTACCCCATGAAATAGGACAATTAAATATATAATACAGTGATTCTCAACCTTGTTTTGTTGCGGCACATATTTAACGATTTCAAAATTTGGCGGCACACAAAGAAAATGATAAAAATTATTTACTTACTACAACACACTGCATAAATAGTTTATCAACTGTATAAAATTAATTGTATCTATATGACATTTCTAGACGCTAATTGTTTTTTTTACAACTATTTTTCTGCCATTTTTCTTTTATGCGAAGAAATACAGACACAGTGTGCGTGTGCAGCAAGTCAGCACATAAGCTCGGGATTCCCCGTGAGATGTGTACACAGCGCACGTGTTGAATCACAGTAGCAATTAGAGTGCGATAAAAACAAAAAAAAAAACTTATTTGGAAAACCGTGTAAAAGCGAAAACGTGTAAAACAAGTACCGTGTAAATCATTGGATATGTGTACTGCAAAGTTAATAAGTTTACAAATTTATAAATTGACACTACATGCAATTAAATTAATATTAAAGCGAATCACATACATTTGCCAATTTTAACGAAAGAAAAGGTGCAGTAACTACTATGCAACACCTTGTGAATCCCAACTATAACTAACTAACTAATAACTAAGTGGCAAGTGTGCGCCGACTTGAGACATATTCCTATTACTATGCACGCCGCTTCATCATAATTTGGCACTAAGAAAAACCGCGTTGCAAAGCAAATAATAAAATAATTTAGTTTTTTGTGGATTTAAATATACGTGGGACACTCAGAAAGTTTTGCGACACTAAAAAAATGTTCTATAGGTAAATATATTTTTATTACATCTTTTCAAAGTACTCTTCACCAGCCTCTATACAAAGTTTCATGCGTCTGAACCAGTTTTCGAAACACTTTTTCCAGTCCGCCGCAGACACCTCGTTTACAGCCTGCTCGAACGCTGAGAGCGCATCATCCGGCGACGAAAATTGAGTTGATCCCTTTGAGTTGATTTTTTATTTTTGGGAATAAGAAGAAGTCACACGGTGCTAGGTTAGGGTTGTAAGGAGGGTGACCCAGGAGTTTGACCAGTGTGCTGTCTAGGAAGTCCCTCATTTTGATTGCGGTGTAGGCGGGCGCATTATCGCGGTGGAGCAGTAGCCCGCGGAGACCTGTGTTTGGTCGCTTGATGCTCACAGCAGAGAAAACTTCTGCCAAGCATTTGGTAGTATACAATTCGGCGTAAATGGTTCTTTGGTTTCGTAAAGGAATTGACACCAAGTAGCCAGTCAAATTGAAAAAGTTCGCGATCAAAATCTTGCCCCCGCTTCTAGCTCGCTTTACTTTGGTAGGCGTTAATTCGTTTTGAAACACCCAAACCGTCGACTGGCGCTTTGTTTCTGGATCGAATTGATAAATCCAGGATTCATCACCTTTAACGATGTCGTATACACGCCGAGACTAGCCTGCTTCAAATTTGTCTATCATATCATGGCACCAATTCACCCTTGCCTGCTTTTGAACATTGGTGAGGTTGTGCGGCACCCTGCGTGAAACTATGCTCTGCACTCGTAGATGCACGTGTAGAAACTCGTGAAGGCTTCCTGATCCAATCTGCAGTATATGCTGAATCTCTTGATATGTAACTCGTCTATTGTCTTGGACCAAATTTTACATTGATAGCACGTCTCCTCCGTAACAGCCGTCAAAGGGCGACCACTTCTTTCTTCATCCCCCAAAGTTAGTCGACCTAGCTTAAAAATACACGGTTGCCTTAGAAGGGCCTTCATCCAATAATGCCATTTGAAGTCTATCGTACGATTCGTCCGGTTTCAGGCGACATTTAAAATCGTAAAAAATCATAGCGCAAAAATGTTCTCGACGCAAATCCATTTTTCAATGAGACACGGTAATTTTAATAAGCTCGCAGAAGAAAGCTTTTTACTTATAACTAATCATATTTTTAAATAAATTATAACAGACCAGTCTCACATACATAAAAACTTTTTTTCGCAACACTTTCTGAGTGACCTGGTATATTCATGTTGAAAATATTTTTCTGTTTAAATGATATAATTTAATAATATTAACATTTTATACATTTGCATTATTTGACGGCTCACTTTTGAAATTTGGCGGCACACAAAAGTGCCGCGGCACAGTGGTTGAGAATTTTAATTGAATTTTACTTTTATAACGAGACGAAAGAGAAATTAAAGAAAAAGACAGGGTATGTACAAATTTGCAAATTAATAACTTAAAAAAAAATTAATAAACACAAAAAAAGTTCTTAAAACCTAGTGTTACCCCCCCTTGCCTCTTGGGGTATATGTTCCCACTCTTCAAGTACCGCATCTTGGAGCTCTTGAGGAGTGGTTGGAGCTGGATCTCGAGCTCGCACGCGCCGTTTTAGGTCATCCCAGAGATGTTCTATTGGGTTAAGGTCTGGACTTCGTGCTGGCCAATGCATAACAGGGATATCGACCTCCTGTAAATAATCCCGTACAATAGCCGCCGTGTGGCAACGAGCATTTGGTCAAAAATTTCAGGACCCGAAGGCGGCGGTGGACGCCGCGAAAGCGCGGTTCGTGGCGGCTGCGGCGGCATGCGGCGCGGTGCTGCCGGACCTGCAACGGGTCAGCTCGGCGCTCGCCGCGCGCACTCCCGCCTACCGCTCCCGTAGGTTTCTCAAGTTCACGCCGGAAGAAGTGTATCACATTATTGTATTTCACATTCCACACAAGTCGACTAAAGACGTGTTCGATATCTCAATGGAACTATTAAACATAGTCGCGAAGCCCTTGTCTCCGTGTCTATCGGAGCTATTCAATAGGTGTATCGACGAAGGCGTATATCCGAAGTCATTTAAATTAAGCAAAATTTCACCACTGTTTAAGGGGAGGGGCAAAAGGGATGACATAGACGGATATAGGCCCGTCTCGGTTATCCCTGCCCTTGCCAAAATATTCGAGAACGGCATCAGCGCCCGCCTTACGAAATACCTGTCCGATGCGGGTGCGCTGTCCGAACGACAGTACGCCTACCGGGCCGGGCGACCACGTCGCTGACCCGCGAACTCATCCGGCGCGTGCTCGAAGCTCGCGAACGTAAGCTTCAGGTTGCAGTCCTATGCTGTGATCTGTCGAAGGCTTTCGACGTCGCTGACCACAGCGTGCTCGCGTGCAAACTGCGCTATTACGGTATAACCGGGAACGCTCATGATTTACTTACAGACCTATTGAAACATCGGGAACAAGTAGTCGTCTGTAAGAGACATCTGTAAAATGAGAGTTTAGGGCCACATCATTTGGAGGAATACTTTCATAACTACTATTCAATCATCTTCTAATTCAATCATCATCTTTTAATACATTATGTTATTTCTTTTGTCTGAACTGAATTGTTTATCTTCTTTTTTTATGTACTTTTCCTACTACATTATAATTCATAAATATAAAATAAAAATTTATATGTATTTACCGTTAGCATTAAGATTTTTTTTACTATAACAAAATTGGTGTGTAGATGTTAACGTAAACGATTAAATGTAAGCTTTTTTTTGTAATTATCCCAAATTCTACATATTGTTTCACTAATTCGAACGGACAACATTTTAAGGACGGTGTGTATGATAATAACTTTGTTACTTTTACACTGTTTTGGCAACCGATTTACGTTTAAATTAATTCAGTTTTTCTGTTGTTGACCAGTTACTTAAGTTTGTTCTATTGTTATTGCTTTGCATTATATTTTATCTGGAGAGGGATGTTGTAATGTATTATTGTAAATGTGGGTAGGTTATGTTAACCTACCCTACTGGTTTCGTAAAATAAATCAGTCCCCAGCAAACCGCCGTTTGATTCACACCATATATCCTTACTAATATTATAAATGCGAAAGTAACTCTGTCTGTCTGTCTGTCTGTCTCGCTTTCACGCCAAAACTACTGAACCGATTTAAATGAAATTTGGTACACAGATAGTCTAGAGCCTGAGGATAGACATAGGCTATATTTTAACGCGAAAAAAGGGTTGTAAGGGGTTGAAAGTGGGGGTGAAAGTTTGTATGGAAGTGTCGCCTACTATTGTTTACTGAACCGATTTAAATGAAATTTGGTACACAGATATTCTAGAGCCTCAGAAAGAACATAGGCTACTTTTTAACGCAAAAACAGGGTTGTAAGGGGTTGAAAGTGGGGGTGGTAATTTGTATGGAAGTATTGTCATTTTAACAGTTAGAAGCTTGAAATTTCTTTCTAAGGCTGCTAATTTGATAGAAATAAATATGAAATAAATTTTTTGTAAAAATGTTACCCTCAAGGGTGCTAAATAACTATAGGGGATGAATTTTTTTGGGAATATTTTAGACTTTGGTTAATGTTTTGTTTAGTATGTTTTGCTGTTACCCTTACCAATATTTAGTCTAGGGCCTCAGAAAGAACATAGTCTATTTTTAAACGCGAAAAAAGGGTTGTAAGGGGTTGAAAGTAGGGGTGGTGATTTGTATGGAAGTATCGTCATTTTTACAGTTAGAAGCATGAAACTTCTGTCTAAGGCTGCTAATTTGATATAAATAAATATGAAATTCAATTTCTGTAAAAATTTTACCCTGAAGGGTGCTAAATAACAATAGGGGATGAAAATTTGTTTGGGAATATGTGAGGTTTAGGTGAATGTTTTATTTAATATGTTTTGCTGTTACCCTTACTGATATTTAGTCTAGAGCCCGAGAAAGAACAAAGACTACTTTTTAACGCGAAAAAAGGGTTGTAAGGGGTTGAATGTGGGGGTGGTAATTTGTATGGAAGTATCGTCATTTTTACAGTAAGAAGCTTGAAACTTCTTTCTAATGCTGCTAATTTGATATAAATAAGTAAGAATTTCGATTTTTGTAAAAATTTTACCCGTAAGGGTGCTAAATAACAATAGGGGATGAAAATTTGTTTCGCAATATGTGAGGTTTTAATGAATGTTTTGTTTAATATGTTTTACTATTATACTTACTGATATTTGGCTTAGAGTCTGAGAAAGGACAAAGATTAATTTTTATCGTGAAAGAGGGTTTATAAGGGGGTAAAAGTAGGGGTGGAAATTTGTATGGACGTTTGTTGGTGCGGTCGTGGCACACCTATCTCTATGTCTACATCCATACATCAACGCATAGCACGTCGGTCAAGTAAAATAATAATCCTTAAAAAAATGCTTAACGAAAACAGTACTTCACGCGGACGAAGTCGCGGGCACAGCTAGTTAACAATATATGAATAATGTTATTATTGCGTAAATTTGAAAAAAAGAGTAGATACAGATCGAGACGCGATAAAACACACGGAAACCTAATAAGACGAAGTAGGCAAACGTAGCTACGCAAACGTTGTGGTTTTTTTAATAAAATTGATAAGTTAAAATGGTCCGGACGCGGACAAAGCCAAATTGGCGAGGCGATTATTCCGAGCTGTAGACGGGTCAAAAAACGGCCTGGGGGTAAATACCGGGAAATCTGAAACTTTAAAATAAATTGTTACTACGAGCTTAGTGCTCATAGCGGCAAAGCTTAGCGCTTGCACGCACAAAGTTGTAAAGAAATTGTTATTACGAGCTTATTGCTCATAGCGTCAAAGCTTAGCGCTTGAACGCACAAATAAAATCATAAACAAATTGATAATGATCTGTGAACTCACAGCGGCGGAGCTGAGTGCACGCAAATAAATATATAATACACATTGCTATTAAAAAAGAGCTAGGAGGGCACATTGACTAACGGCTATCACACTAATAGCTTTATAATTATTTAACTTACGGCGATTCTTGATACTCGAGTAAGGTCATTTGAAGATTGAACCACAGAAATTATGAAAGCTCGCATAGATATAATAATATTGGGACTAAACTTACGGCAATTAGCGTTACTCGCGTAAGGTCATTTGAAGATTGAACTACAGAAATTATAAACGCTCGCACAGATATAATATTGGGACTAAACTTACGGCTGTAAGCCCGTACCTTCGGCTGCGCCTCGGCTCGGGTAGACATTTGTCGGAACTCTTTGCAATGATAGGCTTTTCGCACTCGTAATGAAATATATTATTTCGAACCTTCTTTTGATTATGTCCTGTTGGTCACGTCTTTCCCGGACGCTCTGATGCATCACACTTGCACGCGAATTTCACATATATCAAATATCAACTCTTTCGTTCACTATTAGAGTCGCCGACATTCGCCCAACATAGCTTAACTTACGAGCGTGGCGTGCCGCGTAATTTAAACAAAATGATAGCAAGTCTCCAAGTTTCTAATGTAACGATTGACGGACTTAATTACCGGAAGTTGAGTTTAACGGAAGTTAACAAAAGCGTTTACACTTTTTGAAGTTAACTTAAAAGTTAATCCGTTAAGCAAAATGTTAACTTCGTTAATTAACGATTAACGGATTAACGAGTTAATTCCCAGCTTTGAATATATATAGTATTAACATCAACGGGTGGGTTCAAATTATGCGAGGCGAGCCATGCGCGCGGCCGATTCCGCGCGGGGCCCCGCGCAATTGCTTAGTGTATCCTTCATCCTCCTAGAAACACGAAAGTTCAAGTAAGGAGCGCCTTAACAATTCCAAAGTTGTTGGGACAGGTTGTACACGGCATCCTAATTTGGAACAGTTCTTCTTTGAAGCATGATCTACGCGTGCGCTTTGAGGTCTGGGGATTGATTGAGACAATGCAAAGCGTCAAGAGTGCATGTTACGACGCTGGCTTCAAATACGACATACAAATACGGACACAAACCATTATTCTTTCCCCAAATCAACGAACTCACTGACAAAATCTGATACGTTTTTGACGTCCAGAAGTCATCTAAACTCGAGTACACAAGTCAGTAGAGCAGTATTTTGACAATCGCTATCGTATCTTCGTATCGTCATCGTCAATTATGTTAAAATTAGTATGAGATTTTTGGTGTACTTTACGCCGCGCCGGACAGACGATGATAAGATAGCGATTATCACAAACATTCGTGCTAGGCCCACTAGACCTGTTAGCGAATGACGATTTGATGATACGAGTTTGTCTATGGCGCTCGGTCACGTTGTCCGTTTCCAGAGACGGCTAATGACGTTCTGTGTATGCCGTAATTCCTCTGTGTAGTAAAAGACATAGCCACAGGCTCCCATAGTCTCTTTTCGTATCATCTCTCCATATTTGTGTACATTTTTTTGTAACGATCCAGATTTTGTAATTATTCGGTGACAACATCGATACACTCAGAACTATGAATTCAGAATAACAGTAAATTCATAGTTTTTTCTTAAAATTTATAGAACATTCTATAATCAAGTAGAGAAAAAAAATGTGAGCCGTCATGGGACGCCTGGCAGATGTGAAACGTCGTGTGTGTACAAGTAATATGCATAAAATATTAAATATATATATATATCTATATATATATATATATATATATATATATGTGTGTATACCTCAGTATAGCGTGGCGACCCGTCGCATCGGCAAGCGTCGCCACGCCAACAATTCGGTTTACAAGTGAGCCTATAGATGTTTCACATCAATAACTAAAACTATCAAGAAGTATAGTACGAGAATTAATAGTTCTCAATTCCGAAGATAATCTGCAACGTACTTCCATCTTGTTCTCATTGATATAATCATCATCACACGTCTCCACTGAGGGGCTCGGAGCTTACCCAAAGTTGGGGTCAACCACGCTGACCCAGTGAGGGTGTTTTAATACAAGTTTCTCTAGCAGAATTTTACAGTCACAACGGAGAGTTTATAAACAGTCGATATTGTCAAATTGTGAATAATGAATAGTGACAAATTTTCAGTTCACAATTCGTCGCGAGAAACGTGCCTAGTTCGATTAAGAAGTTACGAAAATCACACTTTGTCGGTGACGTACAAATATCGTAAGTTTGATTACGCAATTAAGTGAGTTGGACTCACAGTACAAAGTCTAAATGCTGATACATCTTTATATAAGCATTTAGACTTTGTACTGTATTGGAATTAGTGTTGGGATTTCAACCGAGTAAAAACTCGAAATGGATAAATACCGATAATTTCCATCTTTTTGTCGAGTTTTTATCCAAAAACATGGCTCTGGCCAGCCAGCCAAAAACATGGCTCCATATAACGCTGTCGAGCCTCAGACCATGCAAGATGTTTAAATGTTGATGCCTTATGTTATAAAAAATAATCTAAAAATCGATTATTTACTTTACTATGAAGAATATATTTATGATCCATGCGGACAAAGTTCTTCAACAGCGAAAGTAATCAAGACTTCTGATGATAAATATTTAAAGATGACAGAGGACACATTGTCACTTATAGATATGAACATACATTTGTGTCAAATATTATCCAAACGATAACAACGATAACTAAGGTAACACCTTTTCTGTTTTGAAAAATATTTCACTAATGAGACATACATACAAACATGTGCACAAGACAGATGCTGTATTTATTTTATTTAAAGATACAATTCTATCAAGTCATTGCTTTTTGTTCATTCACTGTGCGCAGTGGGAAAATCCAATGTACCTTTAAGTGATTAGCAAGTATATTTACACTTGAATACTTTTATATTACAAGGTCATTCAACTACTGGAAAGACGGAAATGTACCTGGACCTAAACCGCTACCATTGTTCGTCAAAATTAAAGACAGCGTATTCAGAAGTAAGCACGCTGCGTTAGTTTTCAAAAGTATTTACGATGCATATCCTAACGATAACGTGGCTGGTGTTTACAGAATGACCACTCCGTGTATTCTGCTGCGTGACTTGGACGTTATTAAGCAAGTCATTATTAAAAACTTTGAACTATTCGTCGACAGAGGAATCACATTTAGTAAAGAAGTACTAGGACTTAACTTATTTCATGCTGATGACCACACATGGAAAGTGCTGAGGAACAGATTTACACCAGTTTTTACTTCTGGTAAACTGAAAAACAGGTTGTATCTCATGACTGAACGAGGTGAATAACACTTTGTTGAGTATGTCGATAACCTTAGAGCAAAAAAATCGGAACAACCAATACATATCTTTGTTCAGAAATTTACAATGGCTACTATTGCAGCATGTGCCTTTGGCTTGGATTAAGATATGTACAAATTTTTAAACAGAATAGATAAAAAAATACTTTGGTTTAATAAATTATAAAATCTTTCATTAAACCAAAGTAGTTAGTTTTTAGGTGTTGAATTCACTAATTCTTACATTTAGATTATAAGTCCTTCTAAACATTCATCATCAGCTCACTATACGTCCCCACCGAGGGGCTCGGAGCCTACCCCAAGTTAGGGGTGATTAGGCCATAGTCAACCACGCTGGCCAAGTGCGGGTTGGTTGACTTCACACATATTGAATTTCTTCTCAGATATGTGCAGGTTGCATCACGATGTTTTCCTTCACCGTAAGAACGTCGGATAAATGTACATATGTAAATCGAAAATCGAAAAACACATTGGTACATGGCGGGATTCGAACCCAGGACATGCAGATTGCAAGTCAAGTGCTTAACCCCTGAGCCACCGACGCTCTTACGCTCTTACGCTTACGCTCTTTCTAAACATTGTAGAACGGCAATTCTATTGATTAAAAATGAATATAAATTAATATAACTAAATTACAATCATTTTACAATGCATCTAGACGTTATGTAAAAAGACGAACTAATCACTCAAACTACAACAAAAATAAAAACATTTTTGGCAAGTCATGTTTATTTTGCTATTTATCATGAACATAATCTAATCGTATATATACAGCGATCGCGGTTTTTATTTTTATTCAGTAATCGAGCACAGTCATACAATGCTGTATTTTTTAGTTACCTTCGCAAGTGTACTTGCACTTTTATATTTTTATTTTACAAGGACTTTCAACTACTGGAAAGATAGAAATGTACCTGGACCTAAACCGCTGCCGTTCTTTGGCAATTTTAAGGATTCTATTCTGAGGCGTAAGCATCCTGGCGTAGTTTTCAAAAGTATTTACGATGCATATCCCAATGAAAAAGTGGTTGGAATTTATAGACTGACAACACCGTGTCTACTGCTGCGTGACTTAGATCTTATTAAGCACGTTATGATTAAAGACTTTGAACTGTTCATCGACAGAGGAGTGGAATTCAGTAAAGAAGGACTAGGCCTTAACCTATTCCATGCTGATGGCGATACGTGGAGAGTCCTAAGAAACAGATTTACACCAGTTTTTACTTCTGGTAAACTGAGGAACATGTTGTATCTCATGACTGAACGCGGTGAACACTTTGTTGAGTATGTTGACAGCCTTCGTGCAAAAAAACCGGAACAACCTATAAATGTCCTCGTCCAGAAGTTCACAATGGCTACAATATCAGCATGTGCCTTTGGTATGGACTTAGATGAAGATATGTACCAAATATTGGATAAAATAGACAAAATGATTTTTACTCAAAGTTATTCCAGGGAATTAGATATGATGTTCCCTGGCATATTGAAAAAGTTTAATGGTTCATTATTTCCAAAGTACGTAACCACGTTCTTCGATAACCTCGCACAAACTGTTGTGAAACAAAGAGGTGGGCTTCCGACAAACAGAAAGGACTTTATGGATTTAATATTGGCATTGAGACAACAAAAAACAATTGAAGGAACGAAGAAACTGGACAATGAAAAGCGGAGGATAGTTGAACTGACTGATAGCGTGATTGCGGCACAGGCTTTCGTGTTCTATGCGGCTGGCTACGAGACAAGCGCCTCCACCATGACGTACTTGTTTTATGAACTAGCGAAACATCCTGAGATACAAGATAAAGTCATTGCGGAAATTGACGAAGTTCTTAAACGGCACAACGGCGAAATGAACTACGACTGCTTAAATGAAATGACTTATTTGCAACAAGTATTTGATGAAACATTAAGAAAATATCCAATCGTAGATCCTTTGCAACGCAACGCTCAAACGGACTACATAATCCCAGGAACTAATGTTACAATCAAGAAAGGACAAACTGTAATCGTCAATACTTCGGGTATCCATTACGATCCTAAATACTACCCCAACCCAGAGAAGTTTGACCCTGAGCGGTTTAGTCCTGAAAATGAGAAAGACAGACATTCGTGTGCTTATTTACCGTTTGGAACTGGACCCAGGAACTGCATAGGTAAGTAAAATATAACCTTATAAAATTTTCAGCCGAATTATTTACATTTTCTGAAGCCTTTAAACTACAGTACTTTGTGATATTACCATACCTATTATTTTTAAAGCATGTGTTTACAAAATGATAATAATAATTCTGTGAAAATTAATGTTCGAGAATGATAATTATCATAAGAATCTATTTTCTGAAGAGTCAACAACTATCATATTGTTTACCGTTATTATTCCTATTGAGTTTATCAAATGTAGCTTAATTATGAATAAAGCCGCATTCACATTTGTCTGACGTGTTGTGTCGTGATGCGTCAGAAAGGTATCGGTCTCATAGAATTAATATGGTTGCGTGCACACTTCTCTGACGCAGTGTGTTATGATGGCTTGTGTCGTGCCGCGTCAGTTGGGTGAGGTGCGGGGGACGGCGCAGCGACACGACACAGCGGGTCGGACTAGTGTGCACGCGCACGTGTTGTGTTGTGACGCGTCAGAAGTTAGACATTCTAAAATACTGATGAAATTTTTCAGCATCACTCTCAAGCTCTTTAACGAGACAATGAAACTCGCCTTTAGTCTCTCTTTTTGTATTTACTGGATGTATCCAATATCTTCTTCTCTTTCTTTGTTTTATTAGAAGTGTTGCCAGTGCCAATAACTGCATATCTTCTTCATAATCTGAATCTGAATCGTATGATTCATGAAAAAACATTGCGAAGGTGTAAACTCTCTGAGAGCTATAACGGAACTGATTAAAAATGCGTCATAACGCGTCACATAGATGTGAACAGTAGCCATCACAACAGAAAGCATCACGATACAACACGTCAGACAAATGTGAACGCGGCTTAAGCTTCAAATAAGAATTTTTAGCAACCACAAGTGGCCATCTATTAATTACGTCACACGAATTTCATGATTTTTTAACCCCCCTCCTTCCGTCTTTGACACAGCTGGTCATATTTGTCAGGATCCCCTCCCTACATATTTTGCTATTTTGCAATGAAATGACGGCAACGCGCAGTGTGGTGGCATTTATCAAAGGCATGTAACAATAATACAGCGAGTGCAAATGTAGACAGTTTATATACTAGCAAATATTTTTATTTTACTCTTTAGTATATATATGTACATACTTATGGATTTAGTTTGAATTTGTTGTTATAATAGCTAGATATAATAGTGTATATATTTTTTTATGTGAGTTCACATTATTTGAGACCTCTTCCCCTCTTTGTCACACTTCGTCGATCGCCCCCCACTACTTAAGATTTGACGTAAATTATGTATGGCCCCCAACCTTGAAGCAGCAAAGCAAAATGTGAAGATGTAACATTTTCACAAATTAGTTTGATTTTTGTTTATAATCACCTGAGTTGGTTATCATAATGTGTAGACATGTAACGACCTGAAATCGAGTCACATGCTTTCAATTACAGTTAAAGACAATTAACTAGTGTAATGTTTTGTTAATAATAATAAATTGTGTGCATTCCAGGTATGCGGTTTGCCAAGGTGCAGTCCCGAGTGTGTGTAGCCAAGTTCCTGTCCAAGTTCCGTGTAGAGCCTTCGCAAAAAACACCAACGGTGTTGGAATACGATCCCATGCGTGTTGTTCTGTTCCCCAAGGGAGGAATTCACCTTAATATTTTACGTCGGTAATTTTTTTTACTATTTCTGGAACAGCAACACTGTCTTTGACAGGTCGAATTTATACTTTCTTTGTATTTTTAATTTTGAATCATAGACTAAGAATATAACTAGACTATCTGTTCGGGTATACCCGTCAAGGACAATTCATAAGTTAGTTTAACTTGGTATCGTCATAATAATAATATTGCCAGGTCATGTTAATACGATTTAAATAAACGTAGTTTTTTCATTCGTCCAGAAACAATAAATCGAGTGTATTGTTCTTTTATAAAAAGGTTTTATATACTTCTATATGTTTATAGTTTTATATTGTCTTTGAATGTCATTGTGTGACATTCAAACGTTTGTTGTGATTGTCAGAAAACTAGATATTAAATAGATGTTTTCGAAGACTGAACTTTTTGTTTATTTCTTAACAATTATTCATCCAGAAAAATTATTAACTACAACAGGATTTATTCTAGTTGGGCTTACGTAAGATTACGCCCTTTCTTATTTTAACCCGTAAAAGTAAATGTAAAGTAAAATTAATTTACAAAAATCTATATTTTTCAAACAACTACAACCAAATCTGAAGAAAATTATAATATACTAAATGCTCTGCTTTATGCTACTTAATACATATTAATATTAGGTCCTTACATATGAAATTGGCGTTTTTCGTACTGGCCACTTTAATCACGAATTTCTCCTCTTTGGTAAGTAATTCCAAATTCAAACTTGTACAGCTATAGACTCATGTATTTGTGGTTCGATGATCGTCATTCATTTGTTTTTTTTCTCCGGTTTTTTTCTGTTTGCGTCACTCATTTTACAAAATGGAAAACTTAAAATATCGCATTATTTACGAGTACGAGTTCCGCCGTGGCACTAGTGCTGCGGAAACGAATGATGTGTATGGCGGTCGTGTTGCAAAAGAAAACACAGTTCGTTTTTGGTTCCAACGTTTTCGTTCTGGAAATTTCGATCTGCAGAACAAGCCCCGTGGACGGCCTGAGACTCAAGTTGATAATGAAGAGTTGAAGGCTATTGTGGAAGCGGATCCATCGCAAACGCCGTCCGAGTTAGCTGCAGGCTGCGATGTTAGTGATAAAACTGTTTTAATTCACTTGAAGCAAATTGGGAAGATTAAAAAGCTTGAAAGGTGGGTACCTCACGAATTGACTGAAGCAAACCGGCAAACGCGCGTCGACTGTTGCGTTACATTACTAAACCGGCACAATAATGAAGGTATTTTAAACCGAATCATTACCTGTGATGAAAAATTTGGATCCTGGCCAGCCAGCCAAATCCTGCCCCAAGCGAAAATTAACCCCAAAAAAGTTACTTGTAAGCGTTTGGTGGACTAGTGCCGGTATTGTTCATTACAGTTTTCTCAAATCTGGCCAGACTATTACGGCTGATGTCTATTGTCAGCAATTGCAAACCATGATGGAAAAGCTAGCGGCTAAACAACCTAGGCTGGTCAATCGCTCCACGCCACTGCTGCTTCACGACAACGCTAGACCACACACTGCGCAACAGACGGCTACTAAATTAAAAGAGCTTCAATTGGAAAGTCTAAGACATCCTCCGTACTCCCCGGACCTTGCTCCAACAGATTACCATTTTTTTCGAAATTTGGATAACTTCTTGCAAGGGAAAAAATTCAACTCCGATGGGGTAGTCCAAATCGCCTTCAAAGATTTTATTGATTCCCGTCCGACTGTTTTTTTTTAGTAAAGGGATCAATGAACTACCTATGAGATGGCAAAAGTGCATAGAAAATAATGGTTCATACTTTGATTAATTAAATATATTACATTAAAAAATATTCGACTTTTTGTTCCCATACAAAACGCCAATTTCATATGTAAGGACCTAATATAATAAGAGGTGCTGCTATATATAGGCAAAACAAAATGTAAGGAAGAACAATGAGCCTGGCAACAGATATATCACCAAAGGAAAGGAAAGATTTATCTAACAGGTGAATAAAGTTCAGCTCTTTAATCCAAACGACGAATAGATTACCTTTGGTCATAAAAGTCGTTGCTTAATAATTTATCACAATTATGAAATTGCATAGAAAAAATGGATATTACACCAAAATTTTCAAAAAAAAAAAACTACTGACCATGGCTTAGTCACCCTTAACTTGGGGTGGGCTCCGAGCCCCTCAGCTGATGATGAATTGTTTAGTAAATGCAAGTAGACATGGATAAGACATTGTTTATAAGCTATAATTTTTCTTTGTTCCCATTGGAACGTACCTGTTGATATTCCTGACAGTTAATTCTATTTGTATTATTATTCTATCTATCTCTCCTCACCACCGCTAACAACCGCAATAGCACCAAAATGGCGAAAATAAAAAAATCCTAATTCAATAACGACAGTGGTTCAAGGTCAAGTTGTGAGATAACTGAGGCCCAAAAATGTGTACGTGCTAAGAGACAGAAAATGTATGTAGCGGTATCGCTCACTCTCGAAAAATTACTGTAAATATCACTACAGATTAGGCAGTAAAATTAAAAAAAGGCAGTAAAAAACACAAACGAAACGAAAGCGACTATCTTTCGATTGTGATTGGTTGATAGACTGCTGGTTCTCTGTGATTTAAACCTCAAAAACGTAACACCATGTGTCAGACGCATGATTTTTAGGTAGTTTGACATTTTGTTGTTTAATTTTCAATATGTTCGCGCTTTAGAAAAATCAATGGAGGATTACAGTACGCCCAGACTAGAGATTTTTAATCACCCGATATTTTGATCGGATCGGCCTGTAAGGCCGGGTGCAGACGAGTGTAACGTGTAATGTAAGATTACGTGTAATTTAGCGTCAACAGTGTGGACGGCACACGAACTCAAAGCGAATTGTGTACGCGAAACTATTTCAAAAGCTGTTTCCACTCAGTTGCTACGAACATGCCGAATAGGAAGGTCGTGATAGCTGGTGCGGCTTATATTTTCATGTATTTACTAACTAAAGACCGAAAACGTCGAAAGCGTCGATCTGGAAAACTAAATTTTATAAAAGAAGATCTTCTTTACTTGTGGAACTAAAATCTCAGCATATAAGTGGTCAATATAAAAACTTTACCCGGATGTCGCCTACTGACTTCGAATATTTGTTAACAATCATTGCGCCTAAAATATCAAGACAAGACACTTTAATGAGATATGCAATTTCACCGCGAGATAGACAGACTCTAACACTAAGATTTTTGGCAACAGGAGATTCATATACAAGCCTTCAATACACCTTCAGAATTTCAACAGTCAATCTCTTGTATTGTACCAGAAGTTTGTGAAGCGATTATAGAAGCATTGAAAGAAAACATTAAGGTGAGTTTAACATATTTTTATTTATTTATTAAAATAAAAAATTAAGGTATTGTATAAGTAGGGTAAGCAAAATTAAAATTATTCAAAAATTACAGTTAGAAAATTAAATCAAATTGTCGATATAGTTTGCATCTTCCAATTATGTAGTACATTTTTTTTTTCAAATCAGGTTATTAACAAAATCTACATCTTCATAATATATGAAGTTTGGGATGATTCTGAGGGAACAGGTGAAGCATATGGAGCTGTAGGGTAACTTGTCTGATTCTGACCTGTTGAATACCCTGAAGTATGTTTCTGAGCGATTAGATAAAGAAGGTAGTTCATTTCAGTATCTTGATGAAGGAACCGGCCTATTGTATACCCACTGTAATTGAATTGAGAATTGAATGCCGATGGATTAGAATGTTGAGAAAAGTTAGTGCATCCTTCATCGGCTTTGAATATTATGTTCATTATTGCTCGTTGCACGGCATTTTTAGTACTTCTGTTATATTGGTGCACCTTGCTGCATATAAAATTTGAAAAGAAAAGGGTTTCATTGTCAAAATTATTTGGATTATTGTTTCGGGGTTCAGGAGTAGGACTAGAAGCAGCACTCTTAAGCAGGCCAAGAGCCTCCGAAAGCATACCCATTTTTTTTTCGTCTGATTTCTTTTTTTTGGGGGCCTGACCAGTTGGTGATATAAATTCTGAACTGTTATCATTTTCTGCACTTGTAGATGCTCTCTGTTCCGGTTCATTTGTAATCTGTAATAAAAAAGAAATTCATTGTTTCAGATGCCAACAATAGAGTCAGAATGAATCCAGATCTCAAACAGATTTGATGAATTTTGGAATTTTCCCCATTGTGCCGGAGCCATGGACGGTAAACATTTCATTCTTGAGGCTCCGGTACATAGTGGCACAGAATATCGTAACTACAAATCGAATTTCAGTATAGTGATGTTTTCTTTAGTAGACGCGGAATATAATTATAAATTTCTGGATGTCGAATGTCAAGGCCGAATTTCAGATGGTGGAATTTTTAAGGAAAATTATATAGAAAACTAGAAAATAATTCGTTAAGATTGCCTGCATCTGAAGTACTGCAAGGTAGAAACAAATCAGTACCATATGTTTTTGTAGGAGACTCTGCCTTCCCTTTACAAAACAATATAATGAAACCATATCCAGGAGAATACCCCTAGGGATCGCCGCGAAGAATGTTTAATTACTGGTTAAGCAGAGCTCTCAGGATTGTAGAAAATGTATTTGGTATCACAGCATCTGTGTTCAGAGTTTTACGAAAACCTATGCTCCTTCAGCCCGAAACCGTGGAGACTATAGTCATGGCTATTGCACACTTGCATAATTTTTTGAGGATTCATCTAAAAACTAGTATGCACCCCCTGGATCACTTGACAGTGACCAAAACGAAAGATTATGTGACGGTAGTTGGCGGAGAGATACTGAAATGTCATCTTTACTTCCATTGAATAATGTACCTAGAAGGGCTGCCTTAACAGCAAAACAAATTAGTGATGAGTTTAATGACTATTATATGAGCGAGGGTACAGTTTCTTGGCAGAATACATATTGTTAAGTTTTTTATCTAGTCGAAGGAAACTAGTTCAATACAGTTACCTCTGTGTTGCGTCGTTTCCTTAGATTATTTCGATCTCCTAAAAATGCCAACGCCTCGTAGGCAAGCCATGTACTTTTGTACGTTTCATCCCCACCTGTAAAATAAATTACAAGAAATAAAACAACAGTTTTAAAAAAGACAAGGACGGAAGATCATACAATAGAAGTAATAATTGTACTAATACCAAGTAAGTGATAATACCTAAGTAAAAATAAAATAATAATAAAAGTATGTAATATGTAAAGCAACAGAAATCTACATCTATATATATAAAAGTCGTGTTAGTTACACTATTTATAACTCAAGAACGGCTGAATCGATTTGACTGAAAATTGGTGGGCAGGTAGCTTAGAACCAGGAAACGGACATAGGATAATTTTTACCCCGTTTTCTATTTTTTATTCCGCGCGGACGGAGTCGCGGGTAAAAGCTAGTTTATAATAAAACATACCTTTTCCGGAACTATGACTTTTCTTTACTTTTCCCTTTTTCTCTTCGATGTGAAGCAAGCAAAACAATCATTTTGTATCCTTACTGCATGGACGCCATGCTCCAAACACCCTGTGGTAAGTTATGAATAAGGCGTCTTGACATCGTGGAAGAAGCGACACAGCGTTGGGTATTTTTGAACAGTTTGTTTATTGATATAATATTAATATGCCACTAAGAAGATCCCCTCCACCCCAGGCATTGCAAAAGGCGCAACTTGAATCGCAACATGGTGGTTCTGAGCCCAATTTACCGACCTGCAGGGAAGATTCAGACTCTGCCAATTTTTCCGCCAAAATATGTACTCGAGGAAATAAACGAAAATATATGCAGGACATCAGAGAAGAATTACAATACTTCAAATAAGAAATCATGGACCTCCTTAGCTCATGGATAGAATCCCAGGAAACCAAAATGGAAAAGATTATAACAACAATCACTGAGCTTCGAAGGGATTACCAAGAGTTACACACGAGTGTCAAATTCATATCCGAAAAATACGATGACCTAAACACTAAAATAACAGAATTGGATAAGCAAAAGCGTAATCAATTAAAACAAATAAGTGAACTCGAAAATAAATTAGAATCAATTGAAAAATATCATAAACTAGCTTTTACCAGCGACTCCGTCCGCGCGGAATAAAAAAAATGCACACAAGATAAAAAAGTTCCTATGTCCGTCTCCTAGTTCTAAGCTATCTCCCCATTAATTTTCAGCTAAATCAGTTTGACCGATCTTGAGTTATAAATAGTGTAACTAATACGAATTTCTTTTATGTATATAGATGTTCTTCAATTGAAATTGGAAACATTCCTAAAATACAAAAAAGAGAAACCGTAGACGACCTGCTTAATATTGTTCAAAATATTAGCAAAGTACTAAGCGTTGACTTCCACAAGCAAGTAGTAAAACATATTTTGAGATTAAATACGAATTCTGAGAATAATAAGACGATACTTGTGGACTTCACTAGTAAAATAATTAAGGACAAATTAATCATGGCATCAAAAATGTTCAACAAGAAAAATATCAACAACAAATTAAATACTACCCACCTAAAAATCAACGATGACCGGACTCCAATATATGTTTCCGAAGCACTTACCACAAATACCAGAAGATTATTTTACTTAAGTCGACAATTCGCAAAGGAACAATACTTTACGTTCTGCTGGGTTTCATATGGCAATATATATTTATTTTTTTATTTATTTAAACTTTGTACATACACATGAAGTATTGTACTGGAAAGCTTAACTCTAAAAGAGTTCTCTTACAGCTTACCA
The DNA here is from genome assembly GCF_912999745.1 of Papilio machaon. Taxonomy (NCBI): domain Eukaryota; kingdom Metazoa; phylum Arthropoda; class Insecta; order Lepidoptera; family Papilionidae; genus Papilio; species Papilio machaon. The sequence goes on from NC_060005.1 coordinate 3,097,350, forward strand.
TTATATAGAGAGAGGTTGTTTAATGGGTAATTTATTTATTTATTTATTTATATTTTATTTATATTATATTTACGAAAGAAGGAAGGGGCAAAGCAAATACGTATAGTCTGCGAAGGTGATCTTCAAAAACTAAAATATTTATGACTCGATTTTTTATATTCTGCATGTGGTTGTTGATGTTGGAATAACAAGCAAAAATAATCTACACATATTGAACCTCTTTTAAATTATCAATGTTTTATTCTTCTATTAATATAGTTGTCACTTGAGTGACGTATTGACTTCTCATTGTGTTTTATCGTAAATATATAAAAAATTAAAATAAATAATTTAATCCCGTAACTCTGCATTTCCTTTGCTTATAACCCTTGAAAATCCAATAGGTTATGGGCCCAGGACGTGTGAGTTATAGATTAAAAAAAAATGTAAAATTGCATCAGTTGTGAAAACCGATAATTCAAAGCTTCTGAAGAAAGAGTCGTCGCAATATAGTTGTGCTGATATGCCTGAGACTCCTGCGTTTTTCGCCGAAAAATATTATACGATGAGTATTTAATTAATTTGTTTCAGATTTCTTAGTTTCAGGAATATTTTTATTTCAGATTTGTTTAACCTCATTTTTAGGTATATATATTTAAAAAAAAAAAACATTCGATTAAAAAAAAAGAAAAACAACATTTGAATAAATTTGACAATTTTGTTGTTGTTCTCGTTCTTCTTTCTTTTTTTCAAGTCTATCAGATAGTATAAAATTTTACTAAATAATAATAAAAATGGATAAAACCAAGAGAAATATTAAACAATTTGATGGTGAAAAGTATTCTATTTGGAAATTTAGAATACGTGCATTATTAAATGAATTAAATGTAATAAAAGTTTTAGACCAGGATCCAAATTTACAGTCTAGTGAGTGGCAAAAACAGAATCGGATTGCAAAAAACGTAATTATAGAATATTTATCAGATGCTTATCTTGGATTCGTGAACGAAGAGAGTACAGCCAGTGATATTATAAAGAATTTAGATTTAGTATATGAGCGAAAAAGTGTTGCTACACAATTAGCCTTACGGAAGAAGTTATTGACACTAAAATTACAAGGCGATGTATCACTCGTGAAACATTTTGCTATTTTTGATGATTTAATGACTGAGTTGCATGCAGCGGGAGCTAAACTTGATGAAAGTGATAAAGTAGCTCATTTGCTCTTAACATTACCACCTGTTTACGATGGCGTCGTTACCGCAATAGAAACATTGACGGAAGATAACTTGACTATAGGATTCGTGAAGACTAGACTCTTAGATCATGAGGTTAAACTCAAAAATGATTCGGCTGACACGAGTACTAAAGTACTTCATATTACGAGAAATAATCTACAATTACGTAAACGAAAATTTGTTAACAAGCAAGCATTTCCATCATCATTTTCTCATAATAATAATTACAAGAAAAACAATCGAGGAAAGACCACTTTCATTAAATGTCATCACTGTGGACGTCAAGGCCATAAGAAAATTGATTGTTATTTTTATAAACAAATCAAGAGCTGTAATAAATCTGAAAAAGCAAGGACCTTACAATCGATCGAGTTAAATCAGCCCTCGTCATCGGCGAACTATTCTGGTTTTGCTTTTATGACTGGCGAATACCAAGAACATAAAGAAGAAAACAAAATTACTTGTTAGATTCTGGAGCTTCAGATCATATTATAAATAGAGATGATCTGTTCTATGACTCTACCAGTTTGGACACACCACTAAAAATTTCAATAGCTAAAAACCGTGAATTTGTTTCAGCTACTAAGAAGGGTACTTTAAAAGTTACAAGTAATGAAGGTATTCAAGGACTATTGGAGAATGTACTGTATTGTCCGGAAGTACCATACAATCTATTGTCTGTCAGTAAAATGCAGCAGGCTGGATTGACTATTGTATTCGATCCCAAAGGAGTTCACGTGTTAAAGGAGAGTAAGTCTATCATGCGAGGTAGGTTGATGAACAATTTAATTGATAGATTTTGAAGTACAAACAATAAACATGTGCTACCCTGTTTCCAAAAATGTAATAAAAATAAAGAGTATATGAGATACTTTGTGGCATCAACGTTTGGGTCATACAAGTAGAAATAAATTCTTGGATTTAAAAAATAAGAATAAATGGTAATTGTAAATCAAATATCAGAAGTATATCCAACTGATGATTTGTGTGAGTCATGCATAAATGGTAATTGTAAATCAAATATCAGAAGTATGTCCAACTGATGATTTGTGTGAGTCATGCATAAATGGGAAACAGAGTAGATTACCATTTAATATTACGAAAGATAAAAGTCATATTAAGCGGCCATTATTTATTGTCCATTCTGATGTCTGTGGGCCTGTCTGATTACTGTGTGGTGTATCTGCTTACATATAAATCTGACGTATTCTCGGCATTTAAAGACTTCATTGCTAAGAGTGAAGCGAAGTTTAATACAAAGTTGGTTAATTTATATTGTGATAACGGTGGAGAATATTTATCTAATGAAATGAAAGCTTTTTGTGTCGAAAAAGGAATTACATATCACTTGACAGTTCCAAGAACTCCACAATTAAATGGTGTTTCTGAAAGAATGGTGAGAACTATTACCGAAAAATCTCGTTCTATGTTAAACGGTGCTAAGCTTAATAAACATTTTTGGGGTGAAGCAGTATTAACAGCTGTTTATTTAATTAACATAACACCAACTAAAGCTCTCAAACTTTCACAGACACCTTTTGAATTGTGGCATGATAAAAAACCTCAATTAAAATATTTAAAGGTTTTTGGTTCCACCGTTTATGTTCACATTAAAACAACTAAAGCGAAGTTTGATGATAAATCATGGAAAGGCATATTTGTGGGCTATGAACCAAACGGTTATAAAGTTTGGAACCCAGCTAGTTCTAAGTTTGTTGTTGTCAGAGATGTAATCGTGGATGAAACTGACTTAGTTCAGTGCAGGCTTGAAGAGAATATTGTAAATTCTCGTAATGAAACTGATGAACTTGGAAAATCAGTGTTTGACAGGCCTAACTTAAAGCCTGAAGAGAATGTTGGAAATTCTCGTAATGAAACTGATGAATGTAATAAATCAGTGTTTGACAAGCCTAATTTAATGTGTGAAGAGAATATTGGAAATTCTCGTTGTGAAACTGATAGTTGTGGTAAAAATAAATCAGTAACAAAATCCCGAATATCTGACAACAGTAAATCACATAGTTGTGAATTCCAAAACCATGATTCTTCTAAGAACACACACACAGATCCTACATTTAAAAAAATAGTGAGCTAAGGCGGAGTGATAGACTCAAGAGTCGTCAACCTGTATCGTATTTGAATGAATGCGATGATGAATTATTATTGTGTGCGCAATCTGACTTAAACGATATACCAAAATCGTATAATGAAATTAAAAACCGTCACGATAAAGCTCAGTGGAATATTGCAATAAATGAGGAATTAAATTCTCTAAATAAAAATCAGACATGGACAATAGTACCGAGGCCAGAAAATAAAAATATTGTTGGTTGTAGATGGGTTTTCAGTATTAAAACTGATGAGTATGGTAGGCCAGTGAGATACAAAGCTCGCCTTGTTGCTCGTGGCTTTAGCCAGGAGTACCTCACTGATTATAATGAAACCTTTGCACCTGTAGCTAGGATAGCTAGTTTTAGATTCATAATTAGCTTTGCCAATCAGTTCAATCTTTTCATTCACTATATGGACGTTAAAACTGCTTTTCTCAACGGTGAACTGAAGGAAGAAATATACATGACAGTTCCGGAAGGTATAGTTGGCAAAGAGAATTATGTTTGCAAATTAAACAAGTCTTTATACGGACTTAAACAAGCAGCTCGATGTTGGTTTGAGGTTTTTGAACGTTCACTTAAAGAGAAGGGTTTCCAAAATTCTGCTGTTGACAGATGTATATATGTGTTAGACAAAGGGGACGTATATAGTAACATATATGTTGTGTTATATGTTGATGATTTGGTCATTGCATGCGCTGAAATGGAAACAATGAACGCATTTAAATGTTACTTAAAGAGTAAATTTGAAATGTCTGATTTAAAAGACATAAAATTTTATCTTGGTATAAGGGTTACTAGATCTAGTGACGAAATAACTTTAGACCAAAGTGCATATATAAATACAGTGCTAAATAAATTTAATATGTATGATTGTAACCCTGTTAGTACCCCTATGGAAAGTAAGCCAAACTATGAAGCACTGAATTCGGATGATAAATGTGACGCCCCATGTAGAAGTCTTGTAGGTTGTTTGATGTACATCATGCTTTGTACTCGACCCGACATAAGTACAAGTATTAATATTCTAAGTCGGTACACAAACAAAAACAATAAAGAGCTGTGGCAATGTCTTAAAAGGGTATTGCGATATTTGAAAGGAACCGTTAATCTAAAGTTATGTTACAAACGGTGTGACTATAAAAATGCTTTGTGTGCATATGTAGATTCTGATTGGGGTGGTTGTGACACACGTGATAGAAAAAGTACTACTGGTTATTTATTTAAACTTTTTGGCCAATGTACTATAACGTGGAATACAAAAAGGCAAATGTCAGTTGCCGTATCTTCGACCGAGGCAGAATATATGGCATTGTTTGAGGCTGTGAGGGAAGCTTTATGGTTAAGATCTTTGGCACTTAGTATCAACAGGTAGAGAAAAATATAATAAAATTAAATTATATTCCCACAGGACAGCAGCTGGCAGATGCACTTACTAAACCACTGCCTTCAGCTTCTTTTCAAGCTATGAGGAGTGCGATGGGCTTAAAGTGCATCTTTACTTAATTTTAATATTCATGTTATAATTTGTTTTTGTTTCACTTGAATAATATTATGTTAATTTTTGTGTTCTGGTCTGATTAGGTTTTTCCTGGGTTTTCCCTAATCCTTGCAACAAATGTTGGACCAACGACTATGACCCCAGGGAAACAATGAGAAGTTAAATATTATATATTTTAATATTATTTGTATAAAGGTGATTATTTTTGAGGGGGCGTGTTGGAATAACAAGCAAAAATAATCTACACATATTGAACCTCTTTTAAATTATCAATGTTTTATTCTTCTATTAATATAGTTGTCACTTGAGTGACGTATTGACTTCTCATTGTGTTTTATCGTAAATATATAAAAAATTAAAATAAATAATTTAATCCCGTAACTCTGCATTTCCTTTGCTTATAACCCTTGAAAATCCAATAGTTGACACTCGCTAAAAATTATCTTTTTTGTTTAACATCTTTTTTCTCTGCTATAAGTCATTGTTGTATCAAATGTGCCTATTTGCTATTACAACCTTTTTGTATGTTAATTTTAGTGTTTGTTATAGATTATAATTTATTTTGTTCTATAGTATTTTTCTATTATATAGCCTATTTTTATTTTCATTATGTCTACATATTACTACAAATCATACGTCATTCATATATCACGAATACTACTATACAGATATATGTACCAAGTTACTAACTGCTATGTTTATTACAAAAGTATAACACAGATTATACTACTTTCACTTAACAACTCATTTAAATGGTATTCATACATAATATATATACATAATAGCCATAATATTAAACCTTGTTACATCGGAAAGTGTTACATACGAGTTTACTGTACGTTTATTTTTGTTGAGTTTAGACAACACAATAATAAAAAAGAAAAAAAATCCAGGTGCCTACTATAAATATTCAGGCAAAGAATCGAACTCGCGAATGTCTCACTATAAACAAAATTCAATATACATAATACATCTATTACAACAGATTTGGATATAAATAAAATCAATTGCTGTCGGCTAGAAGACAACTCGCAGTGTTCACAATTATTACAATGTCATAATAATATTGAAAATTTCCGCATAATTACAATTAATATAAGGAGTATTAATTGTAACTTCGATCTGATATTAGCTTTTATTTCAGGACTTAATATTGAATTAGGTATTATAGTTTTAACTGAACGTTGGTTAAAAAAAGATGTGTCCCCTCCCAACATAGATGACTATAATGTTAATTACACACAAAAAATACTGAACCAAAACGATGGTATAGTAATCTATACCCGTAAGGCATTAATTGCCAATTGCTATGAACCGGAAGTAACAGATGGTAACTGTCTTGTTCTAGATGTCGACAAATATTCAATTGTATGTTCGTACCGTCCCCCGTGCTTTGTTAATCCTCGGCAATATTTATTATCATTAGACATTTTGTTAAGTACAATCTCCAATAAAAACGTAATACTCACAGGTGATATTAACATCAATACCCAAGACACCCAAACAAATAGTAACTTTTCAAATGAATATCTATGCACCTTAGCTTCCCATGGTCTAGAACAAGGCATCTCTTACCCAACCAGGATAAACTTGACCTTGCCATTGACCATTTTATGATTAAGACAACTAATAAATGGCAAACCATTGTCTTTCCGCCATTAACAGACCACAGCCCAATTCTTCTACAAATTAAAGACCCTCGTATATCCAGAAAGACTTGCATACTTACTAAACACAAAGTAGATTACGATTTGGTCTTGAGTAAAATCCGCTCCACCGACTGGTCATATTACTATAAACTTCAAGACATAAACCAAACTACCGAATTTCTTGTGAATACTATCAAAAATGTAATTAAAGAGGGTACGAGCACTAGGCGTATATCTAAAAAAAAGCTCCACTCAAGCCGTGGATAACTATCGGTATTGTGAGATCGATTCGTAAGAGGGACAAGTTGCACAAAAAATCCAAAGACAGACCTAATGACGACGTAACAAGAATTACTTATATGAATTACAGAAACGTCTGTAATAACTTAATAAAGTCTGTAAAATAACAATATTACCAAACACAACTACTTAATAATGCAAGAAATATTAAAAAGACATGGAACATTATAAAAGACGTATGCAACATTAAACCTAAAGATGAATCACCCGTTGAACTACTTAATATTAAAAGAACACCTAAAGAGTCACTCAACAATGTTAATGCGTATTTCACAAATATTGGAGAGAGTCTGGCTGAAGTCATCTTAAATAAACTCGATAAAACAGAGTGTGAGGTAGCAAAACAAGCAGCTGCACAGCTAAATTCTAATCTTCACTCCATGTCATTTGCACCTACCGATCCCTATGAAATAAATAAAATTATAAATGATTTAAAATTAGACAGTTCCCCTGATTACGATGGTATCACTAGTAAATTTCTTAAAATAACGAAAGATTTCCTTGTCCATCCAATAGAACATTTCTGTAACCTCAGCCTTGAACAAGGTGGATTTCCGGATTTGGTCAAAACTGCAATCGTTTCCCCTAATGTTAAATCAGGTAACAAGCAAGAGGTTTCCAATTATAGACCCATATCCCTGCTTTCTACCATGTCCAAGATTCTAGAACGACTATCTCGAAAAGAAAGTAATTTGTGTATTCCTAGACCTATAAAAAGCCTTCGACACAGTTTCTACACCAATTCTATTATCGAAACTAGAACCTCTAGGAATCCGCGGTCATGTCCTCAAGTGGTTCCAGAGTTACCTAAAAGGATGACAACAATATATCAGAGTTAATAATGTGCTCAGTGATGCTTTGACATGCAGTTTCGGAATTCCACAGGAAGTACCTTAGGACCAACCCTTTTCTTAGCCTATATTAACAATGTCCCAAATGTTCTACCGTCCAATGCCCACTCTCTCTTGTTTGCCGACGACACAGTCCTTTTGTTTCATGGCCAAGACTGGCAAAAGGTGCATAAAAGTGCAAAAACTGGACTCAAGAGCGTGACAGCCTGGCTAAAGAACAATTTACTTACCTTGAATGCTTCTAAGTCCAAATACTTATGCTTCACTAAGTCTTACTTCCAAGGTCTAGGCCAAACTATCACGTTACATACCTATTCATGTAATAATAAGCATCCAGGTCAATGTACTTGCAAAGTGCGTACAAGAGCCAAAAGCATTCGATATCTCGGCGTACAGGTTGACCACACTGTAAGGTGGAATGAGCACATTGCATACATTTTTTTAAGCAACTGCGTACATTCGCAAATAAAAAGACTCTCATCGTAACTTACAAAGCGCTCTGTCAAAGTGTTATTTACTATTGTGTGACGGTATGGGGTGGAGTACCGAAAACAAGGCTGATTGACCTAGAAAGGGCACAAAGAGCAGTACTGAAGGTACTAATGCGCCTTCCGTACCGACATCCTACCAATGCACTGTATGAGGAGTCTCAAGTGCTCTGAGTTAGGAAGCTCTTCATACTCCAATCCCTGCTAAGATAACACCGCACTTCAGCTAAACTGCTGCTACACTCGTCAAAAAGAAAACTACGCTGCCATATTCCTCTTATCAAAACTAGTTTTGCGCAAAGGCACTACAACTTTCTTGGGCCTTTGATATATAACCAAATATTAGCTCAGTGCGACATCAACCTAGAAGCTCTAAACTACTTTAAATTCAAAAAATACGCAACGCAATGGCTAATGACACTCGACTACGACCAATCTGAAAATCTTTTAAAAATAAAACAATAAGAAATTGAAAAAAAACATCAATGTAAAAAATAAATTTACATCCATGACTATGCACACATACACTCGCACATACACATACACACCCCACAAATACACATACTTAATATCATATTTTTGTACTGTAACACATACTGTAGTAATGTAAGATCGTAAATAAAATTTGTGTTCGCGCGAAAAACCGACAGCCGATGGATCAACCCCGAACGCCGCGCTAGCGTTACATGTATAGCTCGTAGTGCCATCCACACGTAGAATTTGTGTTACATTACACGGTGGATTACATTACACGTTACACTCGTCTGATATCTCTCTCGTATGATTTATATGTAATAGGTCATATAGTTTAACCTACGTAAGCCCAAAAATCAAAATTGAGCTTTTTATTTTAACGCGATGTAGCATATTTCGTTTGCGCGTAATTTTATTCTTTCGATATCTTCTAAACTATTAGACAGAATGATAGTATAGATATACCTGGTCAGGTCATAAATTCTGTCACATGTTTAATAAAAAATAATTGAAACAAGTTTATTCATTATGTGACCATTTATATACCAAAATGAACTTAACAAAACATAGATTCTTACGTAGGTCAAACTATATGACCTACATATAAATTATGTATGTAACTAATTATAGATCCTTAAATTTTCTAAATAAAAGTCTTTGGTGGCATATATCTATCGTCTTTAGATGTATTTTCACAATAACCATGTTATTGTGAAAAACTTCGATTAAAATGCACACGAATAAGAGCATCGTAAGCTTACGGCGCTTTTATATTATAATATATTCGATATGAATAGAAACATTTAACATCCTTATCTAAATAGAAACGTTTTACCTGAAATAAAACGATTCTTACATATTGAATATAAGATTATACTATAATATAGATAGAAGCTTATACATATACATATTGAGATAGGCGACTATATTTCCCGCTATAGCTGTCATCTCTTTCTACCCTTATAGCTCTGTCTCTGTCGCACACCTCCCTCCTACTCACCAGGCGCGCGAGGTAGCTATTGCCTCCGAGCCTGTTCTTCATTGCGGCGAAATATGTACCACCAGGCAGAGATGAAAAGTAAGCTTCTACTAAGGTAAGTATACAATAATCCTTTTATTTCAGGTAAAACGTTTCTATTATGTACTTGACCGTTAGTAGAAGCTTATACATATTGAGATCTGTTTTTTATCGCCTGGTGAGTTAAAACGCCAATGCTTGTCACAGTGTCTTCGTATTACTATGTTAAAGCATCTTCCTCTACGAAATATTAGGTATATGTATATAACTCATAAAAAAAATAGCCAAAATAAGGTATCTCGGTTAGGTGCGTCATTGTGCATTATAATATAAAAATAAAAACAAACAATATATACTATACATATATGTTTGAAGAAACTAATTTTACTTATAAACATCAACAATTCGACACAGAGTAGGTAGGTAACAACTGAAATGCGGTATGCGGTACCCTGAAATTATTTGCATTATAAAGGCCGGGGCTCCCGTTGCATTATAAATAGGTGGAGAACAATGACATCCCATCACGGTGAAGCACGACACTATGCGCACGAGGTCGTGCGATCGTCAGGATTGGCCGTGTAGGTGCAGTAGGTATACTTATGACCTGACTGTGTAGTTTCATGCATATTAGGCAGTGGGAAGTGTACTTACGGACAAATTGTTTTAGACCGGGAAACAAAAAATGTGTCAAAATGAGGTCGTAAGTTATGTTGCTCCGATATGCTTGTGTTCGTCGTGAAAAACACGTAGCAAACTGAGTCTGTGCCCTTTGGGAATATAGCACAATAAGCGCGACTCATCGCCAACGGGTGAATAGCGGTAGTAGAGGATATCGTTTTGACATACATATCGACTAGAGTCTAATACGCCATCTCTAAGTTCGCGATACGCGATCTCTAAGTTTCTGTATGATCGGTAGCGTTCAACGCATTGCAATCGGTGACGATTTTAAAGTTTACGCCAATCAAATAATGGCGAAAATGTTGCAACGCTTTGACAACCGCCCGCGTCTCTAACTCCTACGAATGGTACTTCGCCTCCGTGCCTTGTGTGACTTTACTAAAATATTCTACTTCGGTGGTGAGAAAGGTACATTTCCGTATATTTATAGAAAATCCCGCGTCTGTCAAAGTTCTCAGAACTTCGCGGTATAGTGAAAGACCTTCTTTGACAGTCATGCTCAATGTTAAGATGTCGTCGATATATACGAGTACGAGGACATTACCGGCTTCTATAAATTTACGCAAGGTATTATTGATAATGCGTTGATAAACGTTTGGGGAGTTACATAACCCAATAAGTACCTACCTAAGCTCGTCGATAAGCTACCGATAAGAATATCAACCGTTTTACTATAAACCACTGCCGTAATAATATCGTTGTTACCAGCATTATTCAAGAGCTCAGTACATAATTTAACTTTTACGCGGGTTGCTACTGTCGCCTTGAGCCTCAGATCGAACTTTGAAAAAGCATTCACTATCTTTGTCCCCTAACTTTTTGCAGAAAGAACAAACAAGCTTAGTATTATTAGTAACTTACGGCCTATCAACAACATTCCGGTTTTAGCAAATAAAGCACTTGCCTTCGTACTCTCTTTTATCAGAGCCGTTAAAATTACGATTTTTAGCCGCAACACAATTGGACAATACGGGTTTATTGAAGTTTCAAGTATCGAATTTGCGAGTAGGCTTCACATAAGTTGCCAAAAACAAGATAAGATTATCCGTCGTTAAGTTAGCGTTTGTGGCTGCTGCTTCTACCTGCACGTCACTTATGCCTTGGATAACTATTTGGAACTTGAGTTCTTCGTCGTGTCCTTTAACGACGCTATGAAGAATCTGTGAGTAGTCTACTCTTGGAGGACATAAAGATCTAAACTCCCTAACAAAGTCGGACCATGATCGATCATTGGTAGTCCACTAATTTAGCCAAATCTTTGCATCACCTTTCAAGCAATGAGCCACTCGCGAAAAGTTTTGTTGTCGCAAGTTGTTATTGGAATATGGGAACCACTAGACGTACCGTCTTCTATCGCGGTCAATCGAGACATTATTGCGTCTAACGAATCCTTTATGGAGGTATCTAGATAAAAAGGTAGATGATCATTCTGAAGAAGATGCGAGGTGATCGATCGTGACCTAGACCTTCCGCGTGACTAATTCACGCAAGTGATTTTCTCGTGAGCGTGTAATTTTGCGACGTGAGTGCGAGATATTGAAACGCGATTGCGACCGGTTCCTAGCATCTTGGGAACACGAACGGCTTCGAGTGTCACAAGAACGCGAACAGTTCCTACTGTTACGAGAATGTGAACGGCTCCTAGTTGTACGGGAACGCGTACTTGACCGCATCCTATCACGACACAACCCGCTGCTACTTGATCGCGATTCGTCATCACGATATCTACCGCGTCGTGAACGTTCATAACAACGACTATTCCTAACTATGCGAGGTGGTGTCTCAGCTGACCGTGTACGTGACGAACGAGGAATTTTATTAAACTAGCGGTTGTTTACTGCAGACAAGGATAATTGTGAGCGAAATCCTATCCCACTTCTGATTGTAGGAATCAGAAAGGTAAAAATATAAAAAAAATGCAAGCGGTTTATTCTAAGCATAAAATAATTTAATTTACATTTCGAATATTTTCACAAAGATCTTAAAATAACTTAAACAATTACAAAGTAAACAAGCCCTAATTAACACTCCGCGAAAATGACCTACAGCAAGTACCGTCGTGACCAACTATCGTATCAACCGTGATCCTAGCAGCCGAAAGAGAGCTTGGTCGGCTGTGTACTCGCTTTTATAGGCGGTGGTGGGGAAAGACATTTTTATAAGTGGATCGACGCCACGTGCTATAAGATTAATAGCATAATTTCATGATGATTTGACAACTTTTTGTAGATAGCGTTAATTATTAACTTTGATATAACTTTGATATTTTATATGCCTAATAAGCCATTATGTACGAGTAGAATTAATTTTTATTACTCTCGGATAATGTTTCTAACAGTATAAACGTAACAATGTCTCCTTTTTGACCCTAGCGTTTCGTTGATTTTCTAGGTCCTACATAGGGTAGGTGAAGCGGGGATTAAGCACTAATAAATATGACTAAACAAAAAAAAGTAACATCCTAACCTTATTAAAAAAATCCCGACTGATTGAGGCTTTTATAGATGAAATAAGAATAAGAAGTAAACTTTTTTTAACATAGGCATTTAATAACGGCTCGCACTTAGTTTTTCTCCATTTTTGAGAACACCTTCCGACACGAAGCAAACAAATGAGTATATTCAGAAAAAAACTAAAGAGAATCGAAGATTTTTTTCTTTATTAATATTACAAATATGTATCCGAGCTATGCCTGCCAATACTTTTTTTTTTGCCAAGGAGTATGTTGTTCTCACTACTTTTTGATCCCCTCTCGTAGATGTCAAATATGGCCTATTGAATTGGCCCATAGTAAGCGATGTCTGACCATTGAAAAACAGAATATTGTGCTATCATTCGAATAAGCGATATATATCTGACTTTTACTTATCTGACTATTGTTAAATCGACCCTTAATTTTTATATTACTTATTTTATAAATTATAAAAAAAAATCTTGTGATTCTGCCACTTTTGAAGGGGGTGAAGTAACTTGTATAGTAACGTTTCAACTGTAATTGGTAAGCCCTTGACCGGATCGGAACGAATATTCATCCATGTGTGATCCTTCCATTTTTTCGATTTTTGAATTTCATGCGTACTTTCATCCGACGTTATTAAGGTAGGAATAGATAACGACAGAAATTGTGATATTAATGTCTACTATTTCCAGTTATACGGATGAATCAAGAGACACTCGTGCACATGTTCATACAGAGACACTTCCATGCATACACCTAGTGTAACGTGTGTCTAATTCTACTATTAGCCTGAAGGAAAACGTCGTGATGCAACCTGTACATAACTGAGATGAAATTCAAATATTATCGGATACTTGAAGATATAAGAACCAAACCGCATTGGGCAAGCGTGGTGGACTATAGGTCTGGGGATGGATTGAGACAAAGCAAAACGTTGATAAGAGTGCATGTTACGACGCTAGCTTCAAATACTAGATACAAATACGGACACAAACCATTATTCTTTCCCCGCCAAAAGAATGAACTCACTGACAAAATCTGATATGTTTTTGACATCCAGAAGTCCTATAAACTCGAGTACCCGAGTTCGTAGAGCAGTACTTTGACAATCGCTTACATGTTGTCATAGTCAATTATGTCAAAATTAGTATGAGATTTTTGGTTTAGGTACCTTACGCCCGACAGACGACGATAAGATACCGATTATCACAAATATTCGTGCTAAGCTGTTAACTAAATCCTGTTAGCGAATACGTGATACGAGTTTGTCCTCTATGGCGATCGGTCACGTTGTCTGTTTCCAGAGACGGCTTATGATGTTCTGTGTATGCCGTAATTCCTCTGTGTAGTAAGAGAGATAGGCACAGGCTCTCATGGTCTCTTTTCGTATCAAATCATGTGTCGCTCCATATTTGTGTATATTTTTAGTAACGATGTAGAAATTATAATTATTTGTTGAAAACATCGATACACACCTAACTATGAATTCAGAATAACTCATAGTTTATTAATATTATATATTTATTAATAGTTTTTTTCTAAAAATTAAAAGAAAATTCTATATTCAAATAGTGAAAGTAACTAAAAGAATCAAGAACTATAGTAAATGTAAAAAAGTTAAAATATTATAATAATTCTCAATTCCGAAGATAATCTGCAACGTACTTCCCTCTTGTTCTCATTGATATAATCATCATCAGCTCACTACTCAGTACACGTCTCCACTGACGGACTCGGAGCTTACCTAAAGTTGAGGTCAACCACGCTGACTCAATGAGGGTTGGTTGAGAAAAATGTTTTAATGCAAGTTTCTCTAGCAGAATTTTGCAGTAACAACGGAAAGTTTATAAACAGTCGATATTTTCAAATTGTTAATAATTAATAGTGACAAATTTTCAGTTCACAATTCGTCGAGAGAAACATGCCTAGTTCGCCTAGAAAGTTACAAAAATCACATTTTGTCGGTGACGTAAAGATATCGTAAGTTTGATAACGCAGTTAAGTGACTTGGAGTGACATTACAAAAAAAGTCTTAATGCTGATACATCTTTATTGGAATATACACATTATCGCAACGATACACACCATGACAAAATGATAGCGCAAAACTGCGAGTCATCGTAAAGCACGTTGCATTCATTATGTAGGTATTCGAAATAGGTGTTAAAGCGCGAATACACATGGTTACTGCTATTTTATTTGTATACTTGTCAACACCACTTCAATTTTATTATATGTAAGATAGAGAACTATTCCATTCACACATGACGATTTTATAGCCCCTCCCGTCCCCTACCTACATGCCAAGCGGCCATCTGAATATGCCGAAATTGCGAAGCGACCGCTGCCCATAGATATCCGCAATTGCAGCGGAACGCGGAATTGCTTCCACTTCACGCCTGTCTTCTGTGTGGTCGTGGTATTTCACCGGGCGAGCCGGCCAATTCGTGCAACTGATGTTGTTGTTGCTGGCGTCTACCACTGTGAGATGGAGTCGGTTTCGGCCTAAGTAGGGAAATAAACGTAACTATGTCAAAGACTTCTCAAATATAAAAATGTCACTTCGGCCGACACCGACTGCGAAATAACAATAATTATACAATATAGACATGTTACAAGAAAGAAGAGAACTTTCTTACTTTCGCGGGTTTTCATGACGTTATTTTGTTTGAAAGTGTTTTTTTATGAAGTCGGTTTTTTTTACGTATCCATGATGAAGAAAAAGATTGAAATGCGATGAAAATGTAACATTAATTAATAAACAAATGACTACTTTTGGAAAACGAATTCCATTTTTTTTTTAAATAAAATTAATTTAAAATAAGAATTCAAACAAAAATTATTTTGATTTGAAATGGCCAGTACTTCTGATTGGCAATTTCATAGGTAAAGACCTATTATAAAACCAAGTTAGAAGAATTACAAATGTTAGCAATGTGGTATCGGAAGTTTAATTCCTTGACCATTTGTTTGCAAGGAACATGTGGCAAAACGAGTCGTACCAAAATTTTAACTTGAAGTTTTACGGACATGTTTTCAAATTGAACAAGTATATTAACAAACTGTTAAACTTCAAGTAAAAATTTGGAGCGATTATTATTTTTGACACTTGACCGTTTCGATTCGTTTGTCCACTTGTCCGTTATCATTTGTTTTCCTATTTGTCCGTTGCGATTCGTTTTTCCACTTGTCCGTTGATATTGGAAATGGACATGGATCTGTGGCGATCATAAAAATGAGTTTTTCGCGTATTTTAGCAAGTGAGTTTTATCAAAAAGTGTCATAAGACAAAGTGGCGTATGCGTTTCGATGAATTATTCTAAGAAATATTTTTTTTATTATGGGACGACCATAGAAGGTAGATAAGACATTGCGGACTTTTATTTTGCATATTTAAAGAGCAACAATTCCTTCATACACCGTTTTAATGTAAGTCCTATAATTTAGCCTACGTAAGTCACGAAAGTGAAATTGTAAGTTTTTTTCTTAATTCCGCGCGGATGGAGTCGCGGGCGACAGCTATTTAATCATAATTGTTAATAGACAGCGCTACTATCGATTTGAGGGTTAAACTGTCCGAGGGAAAGTAGGCCTTGTATCCTCGCTATAAATCACAACGGTCCATGGCGGGGATCGAACCCGGACGTGGAAATGTGAAACGTGTACGTATGAATGAAATTCCTTTATTAAACCAAAGTAGCTGTTTCTTAATTTTTAAGTGTTTTATGGTGAATTATGTTCGTTGCTCCCTGACGCTACCTTACTAAAACTTCACAACGAATATCTCAGCACATGGCGCGGTATTCTCTCGCAGCCGTCTGGGCTGGGCACTACCGAAGAAGACATGCTTCTCCACTTCTCTATTAAGAATATATTCGCGACCTTTGGCAAAGGTTTGCCTACACGAATTCTCTTATACATCGAGATTATAGGTCCTTCTAGACAATGTAGAACGACAGTTCTATTGATTCAAAAATTAATATAACTTAACTTTACAATCATTTTATAATCAATTAGACGTTATGTAAAATTACAAACTACAAAAAAATAAAAAAATTTTTAGCAAGTCATCTTTAATTTGCTATTCGTCATGACGAGCATAATCTAGCCATATATATACAGCGATCGCGGTTTTTATTTTTATTCTATAATCGAGCACAGTCATACAATGCTGTATTTTTTAGTTACCTTCGCAAGTGTACTTACACTTTTATATTTTTATTTTACAAGGACTTTCAACTACTGGAAGGATAGAAATGTACCTGGACCTACACCGTTGCCGTTCTTTGGTAATCTCAAGGATTCTACTCTGAGGCGTAGGCATTATGCCGTAGTTTATAAAAGTATTTACGATGCATATCCCAATGAAAAAGTGGTTGGAGTTTACAGAATGACCACACCGTGTCTACTGCTGCGTGACTTAGACGTTATTAAGCACGTTATGATTAAAGATTTTGATCTGTTCGTCGACAGAGGAGTGGAATTCAGTAAAGAAGGACTAGGCCTTAACCTATTCCATGCTGATGGCGATACATGGAAGGTCCTAAGAAGCAGACTTACACCAGTTTTTACTTCTGGTAAACTGAAGAACATGTTGTATCTCATGACTGAACGAGGTGAACACTTTGTTGAGTATGTTGACAGTCTTTGTGCAAAAGAACCGGAACAACCTATGTATGCCCTCGTTCAGAAGTTCACGATGGCTACAATTTCAGCATGTGCCTTTGGTATGGACATAGATGAAGATATGTACCAAATATTGGAGAAAATAGACAAAATGGTTTTTACTACAAATTACAGCATCGAGTTAGATATGATGTACCCTGGCATACTGAAAAAGTTTAATGGTTCAATATATCCCAAGTTCGTGAGCACTTTCTTCGATAACCTCGCACAAACCGTTGTCAAACGAAGAGGTGGACTTCCGACAAACAGAAAAGATTTTATGGATTTAATTTTGGAGCTGAGACAAAAAAAAACAATTGAAGGAACGAAGAAAATGGACAATGAGAAGTTGAGGATAGTTGAACTGACTGAAAGCGTGATTGCGGCCCAGGCTTTCGTGTTCTACGTTGCTGGCTACGAGACAAGCGCCTCCACCATGACGTTCTTGTTTTATGAACTAGCGAAACATCCTGAGATACAAGATAAAGTCATTGCGGAAATTGACGAAGTTCTTAAACGGCACAACGGCGAAATAAACTACGACTGCTTAAATGAAATGACTTATTTGCAACAAGTATTTGATGAAACATTACGGAAATATCCAATTGTAGATCCTTTACAACGCAACGCTCAAACGGACTACATGATTCCAGGAACTAATGTTACAATCAAGAAAGGACAAACTATAGTCGTAAATCCTATGGGTATTCATTACGATCCTAAATACTACCCCAACCCGGATAAGTTCGACCCTGAGCGGTTTAGTCCAGAAAATGAAAAAGACAGACATACGTGTGCTTATTTACCGTTTGGAGCTGGACCCAGGAATTGTATAGGTAAGTAAAAATCAATGTTATGTTTATCACCGTATTTTATTTAAAATATTTAATATCAAATCAAAGTATAATTTATGATTACTATGGTACATGTGTTCCCTCATGCTACTCGGCCTCTTTCCGAAACGGGACAATTGGGGACTAGCGGTTCGTCCGCTCTGCGGACTTTTATTTTTTAAGTATAACATAGAATTTAAGTACAGCCAACTTATTTTACTTCGTAATAATGTAGCTTTCTAATGGCAAAAAAATTTCTTAAATTGAACCAGTAGTTTTTGAGTTTATTGGTACTATACAAAATACAAATCGTTCCTCTTCATAATAACAGTCAATGTAGATTACGATATAATGATATTCTGCGTATATGTACATATGTATTATATAATATATTTTGTGTTTTCTAGGCATGCGGTTTGCCAAGGTGCAGTCCCGAATATGCGTAGTCAAATTCCTGTCCAAGTTCAGAGTGGAGCCTTCTAAAAAGACTCCAATGGTGTTGGAATACGATCCCATGCGAATATTTCTATTCCCCAAGGGAGGAATACATTTGAATGTTTTATGTAGATAAACATTTACTTATCGTTCGAGAAATATAATGCAATTGATACCCAAAAATTAAAATTTAAATATTAGTTAGTGGTGCCCGTCTGATATTGTTTTAATTTTCGAAGTAGCTGACATGTAATATATTTCGTTAGTTTGTTTTTGGTTACGTACACTCAAACGTATTACACAGAGGATCGTTAACTTAATTTTTATATAATTTTTTTTTTTTATATATCATGCTACTTTCTTTTTAGACATTGAAATAGAAATCTTTTTGATAAAAATAATCATATAGGTTGAAACAGTACCTTAACACAATCATTAAATATGACGTCCAAGATCTAGCTTACAAATGATACACGCCAAAATGTTAATATGTTATTATTTTTATAAATTCGGATTTTATTGTACTAAAATGTTTTTGTTGTTGTTAATTTCCTATGTTCCCGTAGTGGGGTAGAGGATGTCCACAGTGCACCGTCAGCTTGCTTTTTCTTGGGGTCTGCGTTTGGTCTCGAGCCATTTCAGCCCAATCGTCTTCATGTCGGCTGCCACTGAGCGCCGCCAAGTTTGTTTAGGACGACCACGTTTTCTTGTTCCTAGAGGGTTTCACTCCTGGGCCTCCTGAGAATATGACTGGGATCCCGACGGAGCGTATGGCCAATCCATAACCACTTGCGGCGTCTTATTTGCTGACCAATCGGCTGTTCTCTACTACGTGCCAGGAGTTCTTCGTTACGGATAGTGTCTGGCCAGAAGATTACTAGGATCTGTCGGAGGCAGCGATTGATGAAAATTTGGACCCGCTGTGTTGAAGCTTTAATAAAAATGAAAATATTGTAAATATGGAAATTATTTTTATGTTTATATAAAGTGGTTATAATTGAAAGGCTGAGTCGTTTTCATATGGAGAATATAATGATTTCAAATAAAGTTTAGAGTTTTATCAAAATATACTAAAAGATAAAAAACTGGAACACTTTCATTTTTTTTATACCTAGTCAGGTCATAAATTCTGTCACATGTTTAATATGAAATAATTGAAACTGAATAGTTTTTCCACGCTGATTTCAAAAATATATGCCGTTTTTATGAAGCAGCTATAGTTTTGGAGTTACGAAGTGACAGGGTTTTTCATTGAAAATGCACATAGTTTAAGTATAAAAAAATTTATTAAATATATTTATTCAGAACAAAATTTCCTTTTTTTGGATTTTCTAGAGTGAGAAGTATTATGAGTACTATTTTGAATGCTCCAACAATAATCAGCCATCATATGTTCATTCCAGTACCCCTGATATCTCTCCTCCGTAGTGCGAATATTCTGGTGAAAGCGCTCTCCTTGTTCGTCGCTCAGGTCACCGAGATTTTCAGGAAAATAGTCAAGATGGCTGTGAAAGTAGTGAAGCTTGATACTCGTGTTGCATCCAAGCCGCTGGAAGTGTATCAGCAACTGTTCAACGTGCTGAATGTAGCCGTCAGACTTCCTATTGCCCAAAAAAATTCTCACTACCCAAGCAAACTCTTCCCATGCAAATTTCTCGACAGCTGTCATATGGTTGATAAAATTTTTATCATCTATCAACTTCCTGATTTGTGGGCCATCGAAAATACCACCTTTGATTTTCTCACTACTCAATTTTGGAAACACTTTTTCAATGTATTTGAAACATTCGCCATCGTTGTTAAGAGCTTTTACAAACTGTTTTATCAACCCCAGTTTTATATGCATGCTGTGGTGTTGATGTGTCACTAATACCCAAGACTGGTTTTATGGCATATTTTAAGTTTGGATATATCCACTTAGAGCAATTTTTGTGGTTTATTCCTATGATTTTCGTTAAACAGAAATAACACTCATCATGATGGTTGGATGGTTCACGCCAAATCATAGGAGCTTTGTACTTAAAAGTGGGTCTTTTTTTGTTTGCCCACAGTCGCAAAGATTCAACACAAGTTTTGCATACCAAACTTGGTATCCAAGGTTTAGCGTTTGACGGCAATGGAAACCGATAGTAGTCGAAGTATGCCTTTTTCACAAAGTCCGACACATTTAAACGAAATTTTTTGAACATATATTCTCCACAAATAACACAAAAACAATCAGAATTATTAAATACGTCCTTCTTGAGGAAGACATAATGAAATTTATAAAGGAACTAGTTAAGTAACACCGTTTTTGATAGAAACTACCGACTACTTATGTAAATTCAAGACGGTACCTGTATCTCACTAACTAGAGCTGCTACAAAAAATCTGATGGTAGATTTGAAATAAGCGCACCCAAATTAGTAAACAACAGTAGAAAAACTTCATGCAACAAAAAAAAAGTTTGATTTTGTTGTCCTGTGTTATGTGACCATTTATATACCAAAATGAACTTAACAAAACATAGATTCTTATGACACTAAAGTTTATTCAAAATGACCTCCGTGATTTTGAATACAGGCCTTCAATCTGCGCGGCCAGTCGTCTATCGCATCACGAACGAGGTCCATGTGAATCGTGGTATATCACGGCCCATTCCTGCACCCAACAAATATTGTTGTTGCGGGATCTCCTACTGTTAAATTGTTTGATTTCATATTAATTCCACGTAGCTTAATAGAACTCATGCGCAGTTCCCACTTTTAAGGGTTGGCAGAGCATGTTTCCTTTTTTTTCTCATCTCTATCTATACAGTTAATAAAACTGTCTGAAAACACATAGTTATGTTGTTTTATAATGAGAATCTTCCAATAAAAAAAATTACGTTACTGATAAAAAACAAAAGTTTTGATTAGAACAATATTAAATATTTATAATTTAAATATCAAGTAAATATATTTACATAGCTGATTATAAATAAAAGAAATAACAGAAAACGTTTTGCTTATAATGAAAACAAAAATATAATAGTAAAATGAATAATTCTTCTACAATCTCTTTAGAGATAAAGACATAGGTATAATATTCTATGATAACAATGATATCAGATATACTTGTAAGAATTTCAAACATAATAGCGTATTAAAATGTATGTTGTGAATCTCGAAAAATTGCTCGTATATTAACAAATGTAACATTAACAAATGTTTTGGGTTAAACTGTATCTCTGTAAAATGTAATAAACATTTGTACGAATACCTATATTTTGTAAAAAAAAGACGATTTGATAGTTTTATTAAGTCATAGTTCGAAGTAGAATCGCTATATATTTAAAAAAAAAATAGCTTTTGACCGCGACTCCGTCCGCATGGTATATTCAAATTCAAATTCATTTATTACAATTTTTAATGAACTTGTTTATCGTATTATACGTCGCAGGGCGTGAAATATCTCATCGATAGCGCTTTTTGAAAAATCAAACAAATTATATAATCGATTTTTAAAAAATCGATTTTTGTAAAAAAAATAATCGTTCCATAAAAATCGTAAAAAACCGTATAATAATCGATTTTTTCCATGATCGATTATTTTTTTAACATCCCTATGTGGCGCGTAATTTAAACAAAATGACAGCACGTCTCCATGTTTCTAATGTAACTATTAACGGACTTAATTAACGGAAGTTGAGTTTAACGGAAGTTAACAAAAGTGTTAACACTTTTTGAAGTTAACTTAAAAGTTATTCCGTTAAGCAAAATGTTAACTTCGTTAATTAACGATTAACGGATTAACGAGTTAATGCCTAGCTTTGGGTATTCGCCTCTTTAGGGCAAAGCCGCGAATGCGCAAGCGCAGACGCATGTCAGTTCATATTTCCCCCAACCTATACTTTTGATGCAATCGATCTTTTTTTTAATCAATGTAGCAAACGAACAAGCGGCCATCTGAATATGCCGAAATAGCCAAACAACCGCTGCCCATAGACATCCGCAATTGCAGATGCGTTGCCTACCCTTAATCAGCATAGAAATATTCCCTTCCTGGGAATCACCTCCTCCCTCAAATTCACTTCCCCTTTCCATCCTTTCCTCATAAGAAAAGGGGACAACATTAAGACTCCGGTATGCATACTCATCAGACGAAACGTGGAATTGCTTCCACTTCAATTCTGTCTTCTGTGTGGTCGGTTTTATTGAAGTGGGCGAGGCGGCCCATTCGTGCAACAGATGTTGTTGTTGCTGGCGTCTACCAGTGTTATCGACTTCCGTTTTAGCCGACTTCATTCCAGTATCTTGGCGTGATACTTTTTATAGCATTTTGGGAAAATTTGATTCATTTAATTTCACACGGAGTCGATCGGGTTTTAATCACAGTCACAGTGATAAGGTAACCGAGGTACGTGATCATTATTTTTTAATGCGTATCGATTAGCTGACTCTATTGAATCTAATCGCCGGCGCCGGGTGAGCGCGGGGTGCGGTAATGAGGAAGGGGTGCTCATCGGCAAACATTCCGCGATCTAGTAGCAGTAATAGAGAGGCTTTAAGGCCTATTTTCCCTTAGACAGTTTTCACATAATCGAAGATAGCGATATCTATTTAATGAATATTCAAAATCACGTGTAAATTACTCACCCTTCCGATAGCTGCCATAAAATAATATAAAACGCTTTATTTGTATAGAATATATCTTACTAATATTATAAATGCGAAAGTTTAGATGGATGGATGTTTTATTTTTTTATTTCTTATTTATTTACTACAAAAATCTTAAAATAATCGTTTCGTCCCATAAAACAACATCAGACGTTTGTCTGAGGGACCAAGAAATTATTACCTACATTAAATTAGATTACCATATTTACACTATTAAGACTATTATGACATGTAATATTCTTAAAAAAAAATTAAAGGCGTTCTTATTTTGTTCTTTTCCGCTTATTTCTGTTAAACTATTTAAAAGAATTGGTATGCATATTTTAAGTTATTTGTCTCCTTAGTAATTTTTTACTCTTCACTTTTTTATATTGAAAAAGTAAGCGCTTGACCACGATCCAACCCGATGGGGTAATGATGTGGTCTTAAGTTGGTACGCGCTAGCTTTGAAGGTGCCTTCACTCTACTCTTGAAGGCCCCCACATCGTACTTGGACGGAAAAACTGACTCCGGCAACTTATTCCAATCCTTAGCAGTA
Organism: Papilio machaon; assembly: GCF_912999745.1. Classification (NCBI taxonomy): domain Eukaryota; kingdom Metazoa; phylum Arthropoda; class Insecta; order Lepidoptera; family Papilionidae; genus Papilio; species Papilio machaon. The sequence goes on from NC_060005.1 coordinate 3,121,209, forward strand.
CGCACAAGGAACGATGATTCAAACTTTTTCGTTCGAACGCGCGGCACGTCAACTACATAAGGATGGATTCCAGCCGTATGTCTGAACGTCCGATGGTAGAATGGTGATGGTGGAATTATATTCCTGCGCACACTCCCCAAAATGCAGCCTGTAAAACACCGAGAGACTAGCCACTCTAAGCCTGTCCTCAAGACTGATTAAATTTAGGTCTTGGTCACCGAACAACTTTTTGGCTCGCCTCTCCACCGAATCTAGTGCCGCGAGTTGGTACTTTGCTGCGCCTGCCCAGATATGACTGCAGTACTCCACACATGGCCGGATCTGTGCTTTGTACAGGGTCAAAAGCTGTCCCGGTGTAAAGTACCGATATACCTTTGAAAGCACTCCAAGTTTCCTAGCAGCTACCTTCGCCTTAGACTCTAAGAACTGTCCGAAGTTAAGATTCGTCGAAATTTCGACGCCCAGTAACTGCAGACAGTTGGTGAATTCGAGGGGCACATTCTGGAAAGTCGAAGCTAGAGTGAACTCGCTCTTTTTGGCGGTGAATACACACGCTTGTGTTTTGGCGGCGTTGAATCGCACAAGATTGGCCGGTCCCCAAGATGAGACTGCCTCGAGTGTGCGATTAGTACGCTCTACCATGACCTCACGTTCAGACTGTATTTGATCCCGACTGGTCCGACCTACCGGTAGATATCTCTCTATAACTGTGCTGTCATCTGCATACCCAAAGATACCGGGAATGAGCAGATAGTTAATATGCAGCAGAAAAAGAGTTGCAGAGAGAACGGAACCCTGAGGAACACCAGCATTAGTCGCCATAGTGTCAGACGAAGAACCATTGACAACGACGCGGAGCGATCACTCACTCACGAAGTCCTTTATCTACTCGACCGTAGGCTGGAAGCTTTGCGTACTGAGGGAAGTAACACGCTATCACTGTCACTAGGTGACGTTAATCGAGCAAGTGCAGAGGTTTACTTACCTTGGTAGTGTCGTGTCCAACTCTGGAGGAACCGACGAAGATATCACCTCTAGAATAGCCAAGGCCAGGGCCACCTTTGCGCAACTGCGACAGGTGAGGTACTGCAAGAATATGTTTGTAAAACCTACTTACCGTGGGTTTCTGAGACACATGATTATACAGCTACTTTACGGCAAAGAAGTTGTGACATTTTTGACATTGTCAGGAGGGCACGAATGAGCTATAGGACCGATAAGCTATAACCCGGTAAGCATAAGTCAAACTAATTTATGATAGCTTATTAGTCCTTAAATCCAATTCCATTCTAATTATCAGTCCTTTTTAGTTCTATTTTAGTATGAGTCAATAAACAATTTTGTAGCCCGCTGACCTAAATAAGGCAAGAATCACCAAAAATAATAGAATTTTAGTGTCTGTATGTAATAAAAAATTTATACATATAAAATTTGGCATCAATTAACTAGATTTGGTTATAAGCTTACTCGTACATTTTTAGACAAACTTTGTGATATATTTGACTAGTAATAGTACAAATAATTTTCTGGTTTGAATTTGATGATCGTATCATAAGTTTGAGGTTTCAATACATTTTGAACAGCAGGCACGATTTAAATGGGTTGAAGAATTGTAATTTTGGTAGAGTTTAATTTTTTTTATCTTATTTTATTATTTTTGGGTAAAGCAACTTTAGTTTGGTGTTACTATTTTTTATGGTCTTTATATTTCCTTGTATATCAAGACCACAAAATGAAATGTGTTGTTTAAAGACCACTTAAATCCAAACGAGCTGAAGAAATCAATTAAGATAATACGAGCCACCCTTTCTGAGATGTTATGGTTCAAACACTTGAAAATTAGTTCAGTATAAGTCATGTCAGTCCTGATACGTCCCCATTAATCCCCTGTGACTTTAATATTTCTTTTACTATGAAGAAGTATATTTATGATTCATGCGGACAATGTTCTTCAACAGCGAAATTAATCATAACATCTTATGATAAATATTTAAAGATGGCGCAATGGACACATTATCAGTTATAGATATGAACATACATTTATGTCAAATATTATCCGAACAATAACAATGATAACCAAGGCAACACCTTTTCTGTTTTAAAAAATATTTCAAATGAGATATACAAACATGTGCACAACACAGATGCTGTATTTAATTCATTTTAAGATACAATTTTATCAAGTCATTGCTTTTTGTTATCATGTCAAGCATATTCCAACTACAAGTACGTACATAAGTAATCTGCGTCTTTTGATTTGTCAGTCAGTTATTGTGTGCAGTCGAACAATGCTGTACCTTTTAGTGACTTTAGCAATTGTATTTACACTTGTATACTTTTATTTTACAAGGACTTTCAACTACTGGAAAGTTAGAAATGTACCTGGACCTAATCCGCTACCATTGTTCGGCAATATTAAGGACAGCGTATTCAGAAGAAAGCATCTTGCTGTAGTTTTCAAAAGTATTTACGATGCATATCCCAATGAAAAAGTGGTTGGAGTTTACAGAATGACCACACCGTGTCTACTGCTGCGTGACTTAGACGTTATTAAGCACGTTATGATTAAAGATTTTGATCTGTTCGTCGACAGAGGAGTGGAATTCAGTAAAGAAGGACTAGGCCTTAACCTATTCCATGCTGATGGCGATACATGGAAGGTCCTAAGAAACAGATTTACACCAGTTTTTACTTCTGGTAAACTGAAGAACATGTTGTATCTCATGACTGAACGAGGTGAACAGTTTATTGAGTATGTTGATAACCTTCGTGCCAAACAACCGGAACAACCTATACATGTCCTCGTCCAGAAGTTCACGATGGCTACAATTTCAGCATGTGCCTTTGGTATGGACTTAGATGAAGATATGTACCAAATATTGGATAAAATAGACAAAATGATTTTTACTCCAAGTTATGCTAGGGAATTGGATATGATGTTCCCTGGCATATTGAAAAAGTTTAATGGTTCAATATTTCCCAAGTACGTAACCACGTTCTTCTATAACCTCGCACAAACTGTTGTGAAACAAAGAGGTGGACTTCCAACAAACAGAAAGGACTTTATGGATTTAATATTGGCGTTGAGACAACAAAAAACAATTGAAGGAACGAAGAAATTGGACAATGAGAAGTTGAGGATAGTTGAACTGACTGATAGCGTGATTGCGGCACAGGCTTTCGTGTTCTATGCGGCCGGCTACGAGACAAGCGCCTCCACCATGACGTACTTGTTTTATGAACTAGCGAAACATCCTGAGATACAAGATAAAGTCATTGCGGAAATTGACGAAGTTCTTAAACGGCACAACGGCGAAATAAACTACGACTGCTTAAATGAAATGACTTATTTGCAACAAGTATTTGATGAAACATTACGGAAATATCCAATTGTAGATCCTTTACAACGCAACGCTCAAACGGACTACATAATCCCAGGAACTAATGTTACAATCAAGAAAGGACAAACTATACTCGTGAATGCTTCGGGTATCCATTACGATCCTAAATACTACCCCAACCCAGAGAAGTTTGACCCTGAGCGGTTTAGTCCTGAAAATGAGAAAGACAGACATTCGTGTGCTTATTTACCGTTTGGAACTGGACCCAGGAACTGCATAGGTAAGTGAAATATAACCTTATAAAATTTTCAGCCGAATTATTTACATTTTCTGAAGCCTTTAAACTACAGTACTTTGTGATATTACCATATCTATTATTATAAAAAGCATGTGTTTAAAAAATGATAATAATAATAATTATGAGAAAATAAATGTTCGAGAATGATGTTAATGACAATAATATATTTTCTGAAGAGTCAACATCTGACTATCAAATTGTTTACTGTTATTATTCCTATTGAGTTTATCAAATGTAGCTTAATTATGAATCAGCTTCAAATAAGAATTTTTAGCAACCACATGTGGCCATCTATTAATTACGTCTCACGAATTTCATGTTTTTTTGACACCCCCTCTTCCGTCTTTGACACAGCTGGTCATATTTGTCAGGATCCCCTCCCTACATATTTTGCTATTTTGCAAAGAAATGACGGCAACGCGCAGTGCAGTGGCATTTATCAAAGGCATGTAACAATAGTACAGCGAGTGCAAATGTAGACAGTTTATATACTAGCAAATATTTGTACATACTTATGGATTTAGTTTCAATTTATTGTTATAATAGTATATGTATATTTTTTTAATGTGAGTTCACATTATTTGAGACCTCTTCCCCCTCTTTGTCACACTTCGTCGATCGCCCCCCACTCCTTAAGATTTGACGTAATTTATGTATGGCCCCCAACCTTGAAGCAGCGAACCAAAATGTGAAGATGTAACATTTTCACAAATTAGTTTGATTTTTGTTTATAATCACCTGAGTTGGTTATCATAATGTGTAGACATGTAACGACCTGAAATCGAGTCACATTTGCTTCCAATTACAGTCAAAGACAATTAACTAGTGTAATGTTTTGTTAATAATAATAAATTGTGTGCATTCCAGGCATGCGGTTTGCCAAGGTGCAGTCCCGAGTGTGTGTAGCCAAGTTCCTGTCCAAGTTCCGTGTAGAGCCTTCGCAAAAAACACCAACGGTGTTGGAATACGATCCCATGCGTTCTGTCTTGTTCCCCAAGGGAGGAATTCACCTCAATATTTTATATCGATAATTTTTTTTACAACTTGTGGAACAGCAACACTATCTTTAACAGGTCGAATGTATACGTTCTTTGTATTTTTATTTTTGAATCATAGACAATCATTTTAGTCCTCTTTCCTTTCCCACCCTTTTCTTATAAGGAAAGGATGGGAAGGGGAGTTGGATTTGATGGCGGAGATGCATAGGAAGGTTAAATATTCTCTTTATGTGCGTCTCCTCCTTCATCGATTGCGGTTAGGCAACGTATCTGCAATTGCGAATGTCTATGGGTAGCGGTCGCTTCGCCATTTCGGCGAATTCATGTGGCCGCTTGCTCGTTTGCCACCTTGTAATATATAAAAAAATGTAAACACAATTTAAATAAACGTAATTTTTCATTCATCCAGAAACAATTAATCATTCATCCAGAAAAATTATTAACTTCAACAGTATTTTTTTATAGTTGGGCTTACGTAAGGTGACGCCCTTTGTTAGGTTAAGCCGTATTAACTAAATGAAAAAAAAACATTTTTTTTAAAGTTCTTAAAAGTAGATATTACTGAAGAAAACTATAATATACTAAAGTCTCTGCTTCATGCTACTTAATTAATATATATTAATACAACAAGAGGTGACAGATATAGGCGAAAAAACAATATAAATGTAAGGAAGCACAACAAGCCTGGCAATAGATATACACACATCAAAAAAGTCTAAGCAACATATACTATTTCAAGTTATTAATCAATTATTTTATCATTTTTTACCAAGTAGGTAATACTTATGTAAACTTTTTTGATCTATAGGACATACTGGCTGGTTGTGAAAAAAAATCGAGTATCATTTGTTTTTTTTTTCACAAATTCAAAAGCGAATGCATTTGTTCGAATTTTACAGCGTTTTCTTTGCTTATTAAAATTTAGTATTCGGTATCAATTTTAAGATTCAAACAATAATTAAAAAAAGTTTTGAACAAATTTGAATTTTGAGACATTTTTTACGTTATGGAGCGACGTCATTTGAACGCAGATGAAATGCAGAGAGCTGTAGGGATGTTGCAAGCAGGAAGAACTCAATCTCAGGTATCTCGGTATTTTGGTATCAACAGAAGCGTTATTTGCCGTCTTCATCAGCGTTAAACTAACACGGGAGATCCTGCTGAGCAGCACCCAGGTCGAGGAAGGTGTACAACAACACGGAAAGATCGATACATACAACTGACTGAAAGACACCAGCCGATGTTAACCGCGCGAGAGATAGGTTTGAGGCTACAAAATTCAAGTAGTGTTGTTGTTAGCTGCCAAACTGTGTGAAATCGATTGCATGAGTATGGCCTCCGAGCACGACGGCCAATTAGGTGCCCACCGATACGTCACGGGAATCGCGCTCGTCGAAATGAATGGTTTAGGCAACACATTATATGGACCCGGAAACAATGGGATAAAATTTTATTTTGCGATGAGTCTCGATTTGGGTTCTAGCCTGATACTAGAAGGGTAAGAGTGTACCGTTGTCCTGGAAATACTGAAAGACTGAGGTGGCTCCAGGAAGTGCATCCATACAACGACTTAACAGTTATGGCATGGGCGGGTATTATGAAGAACATACGAACAGAGCTCGTTTTTGTAAATGGTAACATGAACGCTGTAAATTACGTTGAGGATGTTCTAAGACCTTATGTCCATCCATTCGCACAAGCGCTTGGCTTCGATTTCACCTTGATGCATGACAATGCGCGTTCGCATACAGCTTTGCACACACGGGAGTACTTGGCAAGGGAAAACTTCCTGGTATTGCCTTGGCCTGCACAATCGCCAGACCTCAACCCCATCGAGCATGCACGGGACATGCTCCAGAGATGTGTTTTAAATGACTTGGATGGAGTGACAACAACCCAACAACTGATGGACTTACTAAAATTTCATTGGGAGCAATTACCGTAGGATCACATTAACAGTCTCATCGATTCTATGAATAATCGGTGCCAGCAAGTTCTCCATAACAGAGGAGACCACAATTTGTCTTAATTTATGCAATTTTTGTACAACCATTTAATTTTACTTTAAGTTTAGTTAATTAGGCACCTTACTTTGTACTACGTACAAACATTCCTTACTCGTAATTATTGGTTATTAAGATTATTAAAAAGTAAATTAAAAAAATAATTGTTGTTTAATATTAAAAATGCATTAATAAATAATAAAAGTACGAAAATACTAAGGATTTAATGCGAAAACACATTGTAAAATTGAAATTTATATGTGTTGCTTAGACTTTTTTGATGTGTATATTACCCAAAGAAAGGAAAGGGTTACCTTATCAGGTGATTAAAGATGAGCTATTTAATCCCAACGACGAATAGATTGCCCTTTGGACATGAAAGTCGTTACTTAATAATTTATCACATCAATTAAATCAAATACATAAAAAATTAGAAATTACTCCAAAATTATAAAAAAAAAAAAACGACCTAAATACATAGTTTTATGACAAACAAATGTCAAATTTGACATGTTTAGTTCAAATGAATTGAGGGTAAGTTAATCTTGTGTAAGTCTTTAGTAAATTTAAGGAACTGATCGGTAGACATGGATAGGACATTGCTTATAAACTAATAATGACGATTAGAAATTAATTCTATTTGTATTATTAGTTCGAATCCTCACGACCGCTAACAACCGCAACCATCAGCACCAAAATGGCGAAAATCAAATAGATACAAAATACTTAAGGCTGATACTTGTCCATTAAAAAAAATCATTACTAAACTTAGTTATTTTTTATTTATTTTATCAATATATAGATGAAGATATAACAACAAACTCTTAATAAACTTCACTTTACACAGATACTTGAACTGGATACAATTTATAAAATGTTGCATATAAACTTTGTCATTAGGATTGAACGTAAATAAAGATTACGCCAATAATTCACTTTCTATACAACTTGATTTTTACTGCAAATTACAGCATCGAGTTAGATATGATGTACCCTGGCATACTGAAAAAGTTCAATGGCTCAATATTTCCCAAGTTCATCACTCATTTGTCAAAGCCATTTTACTACTTCATCTATTAAGCCACCCCCTGCAACGTGTACGGCACAAACAATGTGTAGTAAGAACATGCTTCGAACTGCTTGTAATACGGACACCGTGTGAACTTATTTGGAATCTTTTCTACCATTAGACTATATTTGTTTTTATGGAGACTCCACATGCAACTACTTGTTTCTAAGTGACTTCTGACTAAAGCGATATGTAGATTTTTTTTTTATCAACGGCGCTTGTTCAAAGTTCTTACATATTGAAGTATAAAACCAAGTTAGAATAATTATAAATATTTGCAATGTGGTTTCGGAAGTTTAAATCCTTGACCATCTCGATTCCCAAATCACTAACGTGGGGAACGCGCGGAACAATGGAGTGCTGCAGTGGCGAGCGCGCGCTTTTATACGTCATCACGCATCACTTGTTCGAAACGGACATCTGGCAAAACGAATTTTGGTACGATTTTTTGCCACTTGACCGTTGTCATTCATTTTCCTACTTGTCCGTTGCGATTGTCCGTTGATATTGGAAATGGACATTGATCTGTGTCGATCACAAAAATGAGTTTTTCGCGTATTTCAGCAAAATTTTATCACAAAGTGTCCTAAGAAGTGGCGTATCTATTAATTATTCTAAGAATTTTTTATTTTATTATGGGACGACCATAGAAGGTAGATTTATGACATTGAGGACTTTCATTTTGCATATTAAGAGCTAATATTCCTTCATACACCATTTCAATATAAGTCCTATAATTTAGCGAAATTATCTTTTTCTTAACCGACCTTTTGGTACGCATTATTAATATAAACTCAAAAACTACTTGTTAGTCTTTAATAAAAAAAAATGCCATATGACAAGAACTACCTGTGTAAATAAAAAAATTCTGCAGAATCGGTGAATCAGCAGTGGATCTACGAAGTTATAACAACTAAAAAAACTCTCCACGCTGTATTTACCCTTTTTTCGTGACATAAATTCCTTTGATGTGACGTCTACAAAGAAGTATCATTTCAAAAAAAAAATTACAGATGACAGAAAGAAACTTGCCGCTGGCAGGTACTGTACCGTATTGGCCACCTATTTGGAAATTTTTATCCCCATATGTTGACCTTCGATAAAGCATATGTTTTATCGCGCTTTTAATTATTCATAATTGATAATAAACTTTACTGTCGATTTTTTTTATAAGAGAAGGGGGCAAACGAGCAGCGGGAACACCAAGGTGTTCATCGACGCCCATGGACATCTGCAATACCAGAGGAATCGCAGATACGTTGCCGGCCTTTGAGATGTTGATACGCTCGCTTCTTGAACGACCCTCAGTCGTAGCGGTTTGAAAATACCGCCGAGGACAGATCATTATACAATATACGCTGTAGAAAGCTACGCGAAAACCGCACGGTTGTGTATTACCAGCCCTCGAGATGGTATGGATGGAATCTGGCGGTCTGTCGTGTCGTCCGATGTCGGAACTCGGCGGCAGGAATTGTTCCAAACAATTCATCTGAGCACTCCCCGTTGTAGATGCGGTAGAAAATGTAGAGGGAACTAACGTCCCTCCGCAACGCCATAGTGTCGAACCGATCAGTAAGAACTCGGTCGTTTACGATTCGAATCGCTCTCCGTTATATGCGGTCAAATCGAAGAAGCTGATGGGCAGACCCTAAATGAAATAGTATCGGCCAGGACACACTCTGAGCTCCGCCATTGGAAAGATGGACGGCCCAGGGACAGCGCGGAGAACATGGGATATAAAAACGAAATGGCGACAAATGGGGGGTGGCATGCTGATCCATGCCACCAGACACTTGCGGAGGGCGGCCATGTATGGTTTGCGTCGTCTGCGCTGCTCTTGGTTCCGGATACAAATACGGGAACTAACAATGATGGGAGCTATATCGGCAATGCTATTAGGGATTTTGGTACGGATTTCGGAAATAAAATAAAAATTAGAAAAGGGAAATAACAATTTAGTAAAACTTACCTGCACAGTAGCCAACTAGTGGGAACAGAGAAAGCACAAATGTAGACACTCAGAGCCGTTGCGGTCCATAAAATCTGAAACATGTAAAATAATGGTGCAAATATTATGGCAAGAAAGGCTACGTATCTGTGCGGCTTCCTTATATGTATGATTTCATACATAGAGTGAATGCCGCACACTGTAATAATATTTGCACCATTATTCAGTAATAAATTATATTATAAAAAATAAGTATGTAAAGTAATAGAATAAAAAGAACAATGTAAAAAAGTCTCTGACCATATATATCAGGGGATCACGAAAAAAAAATCGAAGAAGCTGGTACTGGGGTGCTCCAGCCCATAGTTGCGAGCAGTATTCCATGTGGGGCCAAACTTGAGCCATATACAGCTGAAGGCGATGGCCCGGTTGGAAATACTGCTTCGCTCTGCCGAGCACACCCAGTTATTTGGAGGCTTGGCCTTGTCTTCTAAATGACCACGAAACTAAACGTCTTTCGATATGTCAACGCCGAGAATACTGATACTGGCTGAAGCAAACCAGGGGAGTGCCCTCGAAACGAAGATCCACGACAAAGGGTTGTTTTTTGCATACTTACGCATACTTGTGTCTTTTTGTCAACCCCAATCCGAAACTTCAACCAGTAGGGTCTCCAGTTCAGACACAAGTCTGGTCCAGTTCTCATCGGCAGTAGCCCGAGAAACGTTAGCGCGGGCCGTGTACAATGCATCTCCCGTGCTATCGTCAGCATAACAATAGATGTTGCTAATTTGCAGCATGTCATTGATATGCAGAAGAAACAGGGTGGGCGAGCATTAATTGGTTTGGGGTCCGAGCATGCACCGTCGACAACGACCTTGATGCTCCGACCCTCCAAAAAGCTGGCAATCCAGGCGCGTAGTTTCTCGGGCAGCCCGTAGGAAGGCAGCTTCGAAAGAAGTGCTCTGTGCCACACCATGAAAGGCTTTGGTCACGGCCAAACTAACCGACAGGGCCTCCCTCTTGTCCTCGATTGACTCCGACCATCGATGCGTGAGCCAGCACCAGCTGAGCGGCGCTGTCGGAAACCGTATTGATCGCTGATCGCTGAACAAGGTGGTAATGGCGATCGGCCTGTAGTTGGACGGATCTGAGCTATCGCCTTTTGGGATCGAGTGGATTACGGCAGTTTTCCATGATTTCGGGACAACGCCTAAGGAGTAGAAGAACCGGAACAGGCGCGTTAAAACCGGTGCCAACTTAGAAGCGCTAGTCCTAAGCACGATGAGGGGTAACCCGTCAGGCCCACTCGACTTATGAATATCCAGAGATTGCAGCGATATCCGCACTGATCTCTGGACACACTGGATTTCGGAAATAGAGGTCTCACCGCATGGGATTATCGGCGGCGAGTTACCTTTGTCGTCCAGAGTCGAGTTGACCGCAAAAAGAGAGCCCAGAAGATTGACTTTATCTTTTGCGGTGTGAGCCAACGAGTCATCCACTTGCGCGAAGATGGTAAGGACGGCTTACAGAAGTTCCCCTGGATAGCCATGGCGAGAGACCAGAACGCATATGTTCCCGAAGGAAGGTGCACTAGCCTCTCACCAATGCTGGCCACTATTAACATTGGTATGGCAATGGAAGATCGGGAATGAGCGAATGTGCAGATTGTTGAAATTAAACACGCTATGGCATCTTGCGACGATTTATTGTTATACTAAATGCGAAAATGCTTTACATTTTATATGATTGCTATTAATTTAGAAGATTAGAAAAATCACATTGTAGGACTTACATATTCATTGCAAAGGAAGTGACAGACAACTTCTGACGGACACTGACAGATAGTTTTAATAAATTTGACATTATATGAGGCTAAAGTCATTTAGATTATACAGCCAATTTATATTAATAATGATGGAATGAATAGAACAAATAGAATAAATAATATTTCTATCAGCCACGTGTTCGGACTTTGCCTTGGCAATCACTCTTTTGAAGGACGCAGAGTTGTACTTCTTTTTTAACTGGTTGATATTTAAATCCCTAGCTGCTGACGCCTCAGTTCAGGCTCGATAACAATCCTGTTTGTAGCGCGCGGCTAATTTGCAAGATTTACCAAACCAGGGCTGAGAACTGTCCTCGATGGGCACAACTGAAGATGGAATAAAAAGATCCATCCCCTGAAGCACCACATAAGCGACAAAATCGGCAACAGTGTCGGGATCATCCAGCCTGAAGCAAACACTCGCTCATGGGTAGAATGCAAAATGATTTGAGGGTTAAACTGTCTGAGGGAAAGTAGGCCTTGTATCTTCGCTATAAATCACAACGGTCCAGGGCGAGGATCGAACCCGGACGTGTAAATGTGAAACGTGTACGTAGTTAGTAGTAGACAAGTTTCTCCATTAAGAATATATCCGCGATCTTTGTCAAAGGTTTGCCTACACGAATTCTCTTATACATCGAGATTATAGGTCCTTCTAGACAATGTAGAACGGCAATTCTGTTGATTAAAAAATTAATATTACTTAATATGTGTATAATAACATTACAATCATTTTACAATGCATCTAGACGGTATGTAAAATGACAAACTAATCACTCAAACTACAACAAAAATAAAAACATTTTTGGCAAGTCATTTTTATTTTGCTGTCTGTCATGACGAACATAATCTAGCCGTATATATACAGCGATCGCGGATTTAATTTTTATTCAAGAATCGAGCACAGTCCGACAATGCTGTATCTTTTAGTTACCTTCGCAAGTGTACTTGCACTTTTATATTTTTATTTTACAAGGACTTTCAACTACTGGAAGGATAGAAATGTACCTGGACCTACACCGTTGCCGTTCGTTGGTAATCTTAAGGATACTACTCTGAGGCGTAAGCATATTGCCGAAGTTTTCAAAAGAATTTACGATGCATATCCCAATGAAAAAGTGGTTGGAGTTTACAGAATGACCACACCGTGTCTACTGCTGCGTGACTTAGACGTTATTAAGAACGTTATGATTAAAGATTTTGATCTGTTCGTCGACAGAGGAGTGGAATTCAGTAAAGAAGGACTAGGCCTTAACCTATTCCATGCTGATGGCGATACATGGAAAGTCCTAAGAAGCAGATTTACACCAGTTTTTACTTCTGGTAAACTGAAGAACATGTTGTATCTCATGACTGAACGCGGTGAACAGTTTATTGAGTATGTTGATAACCTTCGTGCCAAACAACCGGAACAACCTATACATGTCCTCGTCCAGAAGTTCACGATGGCTACAATTTCAGCATGTGCCTTTGGTATGGACTTAGATGAAGATATGTACCAAATATTGGACAAAATAGACAAAATGATTTTTACTGCAAATTACAGCCTTGAATTAGATATGATGTACCCTGGCATATTGAAAAAGTTTAATGGTTCAATATTTCCCAAGTTCGTGAGCACTTTCTTCGATAACCTCGCACAAACTGTTGTGAAACAAAGAGGTGGACTTCCGACAAACAGAAAGGACTTTATGGATTTAATATTGGCATTGAGACAACAAAAAACAATTGAAGGAACGAAGAAACTGGACAATGAAAAGCTGAGGATAGTTGAACTGACTGATAGCGTGATTGCGGCACAGGCTTTCGTGTTCTATGCGGCTGGCTACGAGACAAGCGCCTCCACCATGACGTACTTGTTTTATGAACTAGCGAAACATCCTGAGATACAAGATAAAGTCATTGCGGAAATTGACGAAGTTCTTAAACGGCACAATGGCGAAATAAACTACGACTGCTTAAATGAAATGACTTATTTGCAACAAGTATTTGATGAAACATTACGGAAATATCCAATTGTAGATCCTTTACAACGCAACGCTCAAACGGACTACAAGATCCCAGGAACTAATGTTACAATCAAGAAAGGACAAACTATACTCGTCAATGCTTCGGGTATCCATTACGATCCTAAATACTACCCCAACCCTGAGAAGTTTGACCCTGAGCGGTTTAGTCCAGAAAATGAGAAAGACAGACATTCGTGTGCTTATTTACCGTTTGGAACTGGACCCAGGAACTGCATAGGTAAGTAAAAATCAATGTTAAAATTATCATCGTATTTTATTTCCAATATAAAATCAAATTATAATTTATGATTACTATGGCATATGTCAATTCCCTCATGCTACTTGGCCTCTTTCTGAAACGGGACAATTGGGGACTAGCGGTCCGTCCCCACTACCAACTTTTATTTATTAATTGTTATTTAAAATTTATGTATGATCTACACATTTTACTCAATTATAATGTAGCTTTCTAATGGCAAAAGAATTTCTCAAATTGATCCAGTAGTTTTTGAGTTCATTCGTACTATACAAAATAAAAATCTCTCTTCTTTATAATAATAACAGTCAATGTAGATTACGATTTAATGATATTCTGCGTATATGTACATATGTATTATATAATATATTTTGTGTTTTCTAGGCATGCGGTTTGCCAAGGTGCAGTCCCGAGTATGCGTAGTCAAATTCCTGTCCAAGTTCAGAGTGGAGCCTTCTAAAAAGACTCCAATGGTGTTGGAATACGATCCCATGCGACTAGTTCTATTCCCCAAGGGAGGAATTCATTTGAATGTTTTATGTAGATAAACATTTACTTATCGTTCGAGAAATATAATGCAATTGATACCCAAAAATTAAATTTAAACATTAGTTAGTGGTTCCCGTCTGATATTGTTTTAATTTTCGAAGTAGCTGACATGTAATATATTTCGTTAGTTTGTTTTTGGTTACGTACACTCAAACGTATTACACAGAGGATCGTTAACTTAATTTTTATGTAAATTTAAATTTTTATTTTATATATTATGCTACTTTCTTTTTAGACATTGAAATAGAAATCTTATTGATAAAAGTGATCATATAGGTTGAAACAGTACCTTAACACAATCATTAAATATGACGTCCAAGATCTAGCTTACAAATGTTAATATGTTATTATTTTTATAAGTTTCGGATTTTATTGTACTAAAATGTTTTTGTTGTTGTTGTTAATTTCCTATGTCCCCGTAGTGGGGCAGAGGGCGCCCACAGTGCGCCGCCAGTTCGCTCTGTCTTGGGCTCTGCGTTTGGTCTCGAGCCATGTCAGCCCGATCGTCTTCATGTCGGCTGCCACTGAGCGCCGCCAAGTTTGTTTGAGACGACTACGTCTTCTTGTTCCTAGAGGGATCCACTCCAGGGCCTCCCTGGGAATATTACTGGGATCCCGATGAAGCGTGTGGCCAATCCATAACCACTTGCAGCGTCTTATTTGCTGACCAATCGGCTGTTCTCTACTACGTGCCAGGAGTTCTTCGTTGCGGATCGTGACTGGCCAGAAGATTCCTAATATCTGTCGGAGGCAGCGATTGATGAAAACTTGGACCCGCTGTGTTGAAGCTTTCATAAAAATAAAAATATTTTAAATACTAGTTGTCGCCCGCGACTCTGTCCGCGCGCAGTTAAAAAAAAACTATTATAAATGAGGGGCGGGGGGTTATAAAAAAATAGATGTTGGCCGATTCTCAGACCTACTCAATATACTCACAAAATATCATGAGAATCGGTCAATCCGTTTCGGAGAAGTTTAACCACAAACACCGCGACACGAGAATTTTATATATTAGATAGAAATTATTTTTATTTCTTATATCAAGTCTTTATAATCGAAAAGCTGAGTTATTTTCATATGGATAATAAAATGATTTAAATCAAGTTTAGAGTTTTATTAAACTTATCTAGAAAATAAATCAAAACACTTTCATTTTTGTTTGATTTCTTATTAATACCATGTAGCTTCATAGTACTCATGCGCAGTTCCCACTTTTAAGGGTTGGCAGAGCATGTTTCCTTTTTTACTCGTCTATGTCTATAGTTAATAAAACTACTTAAGTCTGTAAATAGTTATGTTGTTTTATAATGAGAAATATTCCAATAAAAAAACGTATTACGGTTTCTGATAAAAAAAAAAAACAAAATTATTGATTAGAACAATATTTACATTTACATTTTAAAATTAAGTAAAAATATATACATAGCTGATAATAAATAAAAGAAACAACAGAAAACGTTTTGCTTATAATGAAAATAATGATAAAATGAATATTTTTTCTACAATCTCAAAATTAATAAATTAAAATTTGTCACTTTGGCAGAGAAAACGAAAAAGTAAAGGAAATCATCAAAAAGTATTTACTTTAAGAAAAGAAGACCTCTTTTCTTTACTTGTTTTTTAAAAAAGTTGTCTGTGTCCGTATGTCCGCAACTACGCGTTTGTTCCGAATAACCTTCGTAATGGCTGGATCGATTTTGACCGGTAAAAGTTTACTGGAAGGTTAATGTGTGCTAGAATTACTTCTGCATTTTTCCCACACTAACGAAGTCGCGGGCAACATCTAGTCCTTCTTAATTATTTCAATACCCATCTTTCTTTCGGCAATAACAACATATCTGAGGTCGTCCATTAATCACGTGTTTTTTAAACAACTTTTAACCCCCCTCCCCCTCTGCACCCGCCCAAAATCACGTGGATTTTTATTACATATTATTTGATAATATCATATATTTGATAATATCATCAACATATTATGTTCAAAATATATCTTTAATAACAAATGTAATGTATTTTTTTTACATAAAACGTTAAAATCAGTCAAAAAATAAACACACGTGATATCTCAGGAAGGTGAAGTGTCGGTGGCTCTTGCAATCTGCAGGTCCTAGGTTCCAATCCCGCCATGTACTAATGTGTTTTTCCAGTTTCGATTTACATATGTACATTTATCCTACATTTTTACGGTGAAGGAAAACATCATAATGCGACCTGCACATTCAAAGACATCTGTAAAGTCACATCTAACTTAGGTTAGGCTCCGAGTGCCTCAGTGGGGACATATTGTGAGCTGATGATGATATCTCAGGATAGCCTTCCCCGCTTTGAAGCATCACATGATTAGTGGACGATAAAAATGTACTTTTATAAAATAGATGACGTTAGTAACAAACAGATTTTGATAAATAATTGTTATCACATTTTTAATATTATAATATTTACACAAAGAGATAAATAACATAAAATTATATGATAACAATGATATCAGATATACTTATAAGAATTTCAAGCATGTTAGCGTATTAAAAGGTATTTTGTTAATCTCGAAATAATGCTCGTATATGATATCATTAACATATGATTTGGGTTAAACTGTATCTTTGTATAATAAAATGTAATAAACCTTCGTCGATGAACACCTTGGTGTTCCCGCTGCTCGTTTGCCCCCTTCTCTTATAAAAAAAAAACGATTACCTATATTTTGTAAATAAAAGACGATTGGAATGTTTAATTCATATAACATAGTTCGAAGTATAGCTATTTATTAAAAAAAATAGCTTTTGATTGCGACTCCGTCCGCATGTAATGTTTAAACTTAATAAGTAGCGTTTGTGTTTTATCAGACTATGTTCTACATTCATGTCTAATTTTACCGAGATTCGTTAAGCCGTTCTGGAAATATCATCTAACAAACATTCAACTTTCCATCCATCCATTCGTCTAAACATTCGCATCTATATATAATATAAGTAAAGATACAAGAGAAACAACGTATTTGTTATAAAATATTACTGCTAAACCGGCACACGTATACTCCGTCTACATTTGTTTTTTTAAACGAGGCCGGACCGAATCGCTTTTCATTCCTGCGACCATGGGGTTGATTGAAAAGCGGTTGATGTTCTTTACACATCACAACAAATATCGTAAGTTTTATTACGCAGTAAAGTGACTTAGAGTGACATTACAATAAAAGACTAAATGCTGATAGATCTTTGTTGAAATATACACATTATCGTCTCCGATAAACACATGAACGCAAAACTGCGAGTCATCGTAAAGCACGTTGCGTTCATTATGTAGGTATTCGAAATTCGCATTGAAGCGCGAATATACATGGGTACTGCTATTTTATCTGTAAACTCCAACCACTTTTTCATTGGGATATGCATCGTAAACATTTTTGAAAATTACGGCAGGATGCTTACGCCTCAGAAAAGAATCCTTAAGATTGCCAAAAAAACGGCATCGGTTTAGGTCCAGGTATATTTCTATCCCTCCAGTAGTTGAAAGTCCTTGTAAAATAAAAATATAAAAGTGCAAGTACACTTGCGAAGGCAACAAAAAAAATACAGCATTGTAGGACTGTGCTCGATTATTGAATAAAAATGAAAATCGCGATCGCTGTATTTATATGTCTAGATTATGTACGTCTTAAAGAAACATGACTTGCCAAAAATATTTTAATTTTTGTTGTAGTTTGAGTGATTAGTTTTTCATTTTACATAACGTCTCGGTGCATTATAAAATGATTGTAATGTAGTTATATAAAGTAATATTAATTTTTAAATCAATAGAATAGCCGTTTTACAGTGTCTAGAAAAGGGATCCCCAAACTATTTTGGACAAGTGACCCCCTTTTCCAAAATGGACTGTTACCATGGCAAAATTACCTACTTTAAAGATCAATTATTATATCATTCTGACTTAGGTCAATAGAAGAAGACAGAGTGAGAATTAGCAATGCTTTAAGTTCAATATCGATCCCAGGGGGTCGATGTCGACCCCTTTGGGAATCCCTGGTCTAGAAAGACCTATAATCTCGATGTATAAGAGAATTCGTGTAGGCAAACCTTTGACAAAGGTCGCGAATATATTCTTAGTAGAGAAGTGAATTGCCTGTCTTCTTCTGTACTGCCCTGCCCAGACGGCTGCGAGAGAATCAAAGATTAAATATAGAAAGAAAGATTAATCAAAATTAATGGCTCACATATCATCTCGGTAGCGGAAGGTTGCCCGCAAGGAGGGGTTCACTCACCCCTACTGTAGAACCTAGTCATTAACGACTTGATAAGCAAATTTAACAACAACCTCTTTTGCAATCTCTTCTTGGGTTACGCCGACGATCTGGCAATCCTCATTTCAGGAAAATCTGCCGATACCGTGTGTAACCTTACCCAGACAGCCTTGTAAAGACTTCGAACTTTCTGTAAATTCCAACAAAACAGAATTAGTTATGTTTACCAAACAATGGACACTAAAGGATTACACCTTACCCTCACTGTTTGGTACTTAACTAAAACTCTCAACTGAAGTTAAATATCTAGGAGTGATCCTGGATAATAAGCTAAACTGAAACAAACACCTTGATAACAAAATTAATAGAGCCAATATTACTTTTTGGAAGTGCAAAAAGATGATTGGCAAAAGGTAACACCTAAAATGATACTATGGATATACACATCAGTTATCCGACCAATGATCACATACGGTGCCGTTGTCTGGTGGACTAAAACCAAACAAATATCGGCATGCAAGTAGCTACAGGGTTGTCAAAGATTGGCTCCTATGGCCTCAACAGGCAGTCTGAGAACTACTCCCACTACTGCCCTGGAAGCCCTACTAAATCTAACACCCCTACTCATTTACACATAACAAGTAGCCACACTAACGGCGCTTAGACTGCGTAAGTTAAATCTGTGGAAGAAGTGTGAAACCCCGCATACGTCAGTGCTGGACACGCTCATAGCAGAAGTACCAATCACTGACGCCAAGCAGGACTTAATCCCGAAGCAGTTTATTTTCGACAAGTACAAAATACAACTGCGAGAGCACGGTCTCACAAATCACGGCAACCAAAAAGATCTTAAGATCTACACAGATGGATCCAAAACCGATCATGGAACAGGTATAGGTGTTTTCTCAGAGGACCTTAACATCAAAATAAATAAACCGTTAGGCACAGCAATCGATATAGGCACGTCAATCTTCCAAGCCGAATGCATGGGAGTAATTGAGGCAGCACAAGCAATAACTGTTAGGAAAGCCGCAGGCGAAAATATACGCATAGGCACGCACTAACCGACAGAATGGCAATACTACAGGCACTAAACAACAACACAGTTAATTCGGGCCTCATATATGAATGTCACCTCAAACTTAATGCAGTAAGGACAATCAATAACATTAATCTCCAATGGATCAAAGGACACATTAGTTCAAGAGGGAACGATGCAGCAGACGAATTAGCCCGAGGGTCAGATGGCAGTGCTATCGGCCCAGAGCCCATTGTTCCCCTACCAGGTATAGGCATAGGTAATAACTATGTATTACTATAATTTTATCCCTATTTTAGTATGAGTAGTAATTTTGGCAAGAATCTCCAAAATAAAATAAAATTGGGGCGTCTGTATGTAATAAAAAAATGTACTACTACTTTGATGTATTTGTTACAACATGTAGTACTTGCGTTGTGTATAACGAAAAATCAACATTTAACATTTTTGTTTGTCTGTCGGCAAATCCGCGTCTATACCGGGTAATCTCTGAAACGGCTCGACCGGTTATTGATTGACTAGTTGTTTTTTTTTATTTTTTATAAGAGAGGGGGCAAATGAGCAGCGGGAACACCAAGATGTTCATCGACGTCCCATGGACATCTGTAATACCAAAGGAATCTCAAATGCGTTGTCGTAGCGATTTGGAAATACCACTAAGGACAGACCATTCCACAGCGTGGCTGTACGAGATAGAAAGCTACGCGAAAACTGCACGGTTGTGGATTGCCAGCCATCGGGATGGTGTGGATGGAACCTGGCGGTCTGTCGTGTCGTCTGATGGAGGAACTCGGCGGCAGGAATTGTTCCAAACAATTCTTATGAGCATTCCTCGTGGTAGATGCGGTAGAAAATGCAGACGGAAATAACATCCCTCCGCAACGCCAGAGTGTCAATTATATAACTATAACAATTTTTTTCTAAGAGCCACCCTTTCTGAGATGTTACGGTTCAAACACTTGAAAATTTGTAAGTATATTAATTCGTGTCAGTCCACATACGTTCTCATCAATCCCCTATTTCGATGCGAATTATTCTACCTTATCATGCATAACCATTTACAAAAACACGTTGCTAAACAAAGAAGGTTTTCTCAAAAATCACTTTTTAAGTGTAAGAAGCCGCGATCGCTCGCCATTAAAAATATTAGCTAAACTTTTTATAACTCAAGAACGGCGGAACCTTTGTAATTGAAAATTGGTAGGGAGGTAGCTAAGAACCAGGACACGGACTTTTTGTCTCGTTTCCGTGGGACGTGGCTTTAATTTTTTAAGATTCCGCGAGGACGGAATTGCGGGGACAAATTTAAATTAAAAAGCTTTTTTGATTCCTCAAAACTTATGCGTATATACTGCTTGTAAATTAACAATATTTATTACTTATTTAGTCTACAACTACGAAGTATGTAATAAAGATTACTAAGCATTACTTAAAAAATAATTTATTTTATCAGTTGTAAGGACCGCCAATAGCATAAAAGCCTCCTCCATTTTTTGCCAACCTATTCTGTCTCTAGCTAGTCTACTCCATGTTTTTCCTTTCAAGTTTGTTATGTCATCGTCACATCTCTTTCTTGGTTTCGTCATCTCATCTTCTTCGTTTTTTTGTGTATTAGGTACAAGTTTGTGACTATTTTCGTCCATATGTCATCCTTCGTTCTCTGTACATGTCCCGCCCATTTCCCGAGGCCAGGTTTGGCAGGCGTATGTCAGGCGTGGTAGCAAGCATGCATTCATCACTTTTGTTTTTAATTTAAGTAGCAAGTTTACTTTTAAAAATTTTCTTCATAACCCAATACTTGCTACAGGTGTTCTTTATTCTACGATCTATTTCTTTGTTTGTGCAGTCGTTCATAGAGATTTGGTGGCCTAGATGCACATATTCTACACACATTTCACATTCTGTTTTGTTTGTCATGGGTTTTGTTTTGCTCATGTTTTTCTTTTTCCTTCTTCAGAGCACTTGTTTTAGATTTCTTAATTTAATGATTATAATTTAATTTTTGTCCACTTAAGTTATCCTGTGTATTTGTATATATTTGTTGTATGTTCAGTAATGGCAGCCACAACTCCTAGTTACCCTCCTGTTAATCTTAAGCAGGGCTTCTTTTGACTGTCTGCATGTTTCGATCTTGTTCCAGGAGTCGCAGTGTTGCGCGTGACTTCTTCTTGTGACCTGCGATCTTAGGTAACCTGCTGGTAGGGGAACAATGGGCTCTGGGCCGATAGCACTGCCATCTGACCCTCGGGCTAATTCGTCTGCTGCATCGTTCCCTCTTGAACTACTGTGTCCTTTGATCCATTGGAGATTAATGTTATTGATTGTCCTTACTGCATTAAGTTTGAGGTGACATTCATATATGAGGCCCGAATTAACTGTGTTGTTGTTTAGTGCCTGTAGTATTGCCATTCTGTCGGTTAGTGCGTGCCTATGCGTATATTTTCGCCTGCGGCTTTCCTAACAGTTATTGCTTGTGCTGCCTCAATTACTCCCATGCATTCGGCTTGGAAGATTGACGTGCCTATATCGATTGCTGTGCCTAACGGTTTATTTATTTTGATGTTAAGGTCCTCTGAGAAAACACCTATACCTGTTCCATGATCGGTTTTGGATCCATCTGTGTAGATCTTAAGATCTTTTTGGTTGCCGTGATTTGTGAGACCG
Organism: Papilio machaon; assembly: GCF_912999745.1. Taxonomy (NCBI): domain Eukaryota; kingdom Metazoa; phylum Arthropoda; class Insecta; order Lepidoptera; family Papilionidae; genus Papilio; species Papilio machaon. The sequence continues at coordinate 3,143,451 of NC_060005.1, forward strand.
TGCTCTCGCAGTTGTATTTTGTACTTGTCGAAAATAAACTGCTTCGGGATTAAGTCCTGCTTGGCGTCAGTGATTGGTACTTCTGCTATGAGCGTGTCCAGCACTGACGTATGCGGGGTTTCACACTTCTTCCACAGATTTAACTTACGCAGTCTAAGCGCCGTTAGTGTGGCTACTTGTTATGTGTAAATGAGTAGGGGTGTTAGATTTAGTAGGGCTTCCAGGGCAGCAGTGGGAGTAGTTCTCAGACTGCCTGTTGAGGCCATAGGAGCCAATCTTTGACAACCCTGTAGCTACTTGCATGCCGATATTTGTTTGGTTTTAGTCCACCAAACAACGGCACCGTATGTGATCATTGGTCGGATAACTGATGTGTATATCCATAGTATCATTTTAGGTGTTACCTTTTGCCAATCATCTTTTTGCACTTCCAAAAAGTAATATTGGCTCTATTAATTTTGTTATCAAGGTGTTTGTTTCAGTTTAGCTTATTATCCAGGATCACTCCTAGATATTTAACTTCAGTTGAGAGTTTTAGTTAAGTACCAAACAGTGAGGGTAAGGTGTAATCCTTTAGTGTCCATTGTTTGGTAAACATAACTAATTCTGTTTTGTTGGAATTTACAGAAAGTTCGAAGTCTTTACAAGGCTGTCTGGGTAAGGTTACACACGGTATCGGCAGATTTTCCTGAAATGAGGATTGCCAGATCGTCGGCGTAACCCAAGAAGAGATTGCAAAAGAGGTTGTTGTTAAATTTGCTTATCAAGTCGTTAATGACTAGGTTCTACAGTAGGAGTGAGTGAACCCCTCCTTGCGGGCAACCTTCCGCTACCGAGATGATATGTGAGCCATTAATTTTGATTAATCTTTCTTTCTATATGTAATCTTTGATTCTCTCGCAGCCGTCTAGGCAGGGCAGTACAGAAGAAGACAGGCAATTCCACTTCTCTACTAAGAATATATTCGCGACCTTTGTCAAAGGTTTGCCTACACGAATTCTCTTATACATCGAGATTATAGGTCTTTTTAGACCAGGGATTCCCAAAGGGGTCGACAACGACCCCCTGGGATCGATATTGAACTTAAAGCATTGCTAATCCTCACTCTGTCTTCTTCTATTGACCTAAGTCAGAATGATATAATAATTGATCTTAAAAGTATGTAATTTGGCCATGGTAACAGTCCATTTTGGAAAAGGGGGTCACTTGTCCAAAATAGTTTGGGGATCCCTGTTCTAGACACTGTAAAACGGCTATTCTATTGATTTAAAAATTAATATTACTTTATATAACTACATTACAATCATTTTATAATGCACCGAGACATTATGTAAAATGAAAAATTAATCACTCAAACTACAACAAAAATTAAAATATTTTTGGCAAGTCATGTTTATGCAATTTATCATGACGTACATAATCTAGCCATATAAATACAGCGATTGCGATTTTCATTTTTATTCAATAATCGAGCACAGTCCTACAATGCTGTATTTTTTTGTTGCCTTCGCAAGTGTACTTGCACTTTTATATTTTTATTTTACAAGGACTTTCAACTACTGGAAGGATAGAAATATACCTGGACCTAAACCGATGCCGTTTTTTGGCAATATTAAGGATTCTTTTCTGAGGCGTAAGTATCCTGCCGTAGTTTTCAAAAATGTTTACGAGGCATATCCCAATGAAAAAGTTGTTGGAGTTTACAGAATGACCACACCGTGTCTACTGCTGCGTGACTTAGACGTTATTAAGCACGTTATGATTAAAGACTTTGATCTGTTCGTCGACAGAGGAGTGGAATTCAGTAAAGAAGGACTAGGCGTTAACCTATTTCATGCTGATGGCGATACATGGAAAGTGCTGAGGAACAGATTTACACCAGTTTTTACTTCTGGTAAACTGAGAAACATGTTGTATCTCATGACTGAACGAGGTGAACACTTTGTTGAGTATGTTGACAACCTTCGTGCAAAACAACCGGAACAACCTATACATGTCCTCGTCCAGAAGTTCACGATGGCTACAATTTCAGCATGTGCCTTTGGTATGGACTTAGATGAAGATATGTACCATATATTGGATAAAATAGACAAAATGATTTTTACTCAAAGTCATACCAGGGAATTGGACATGATGTTCCCTGGCATATTGAAAAAGTTTAATGGTTCATTATTTCCCAAGTACGTAACCACGTTCTTCGATAACCTCGCACAAACTGTTGTGAAACAAAGAGGTGGACTTCCGACAAACAGAAAGGACTTTATGGATTTAATATTGGCGTTGAGACAACAAAAAACAATTGAAGGAGCGAAGAAACTGGACAGTGAAAAGCTGCGGATAGTTGAACTGACTGATAGCGTGATTGCGGCACAGGCTTTCATATTCTATGCAGCCGGATACGAGACAAGTGCCTCCACCATGACTTACTTATTTTATGAACTAGCGAAACATCCTGAGATACAAGATAAAGTCATTGCGGAAATTGACGAAGTTCTTAAACGGCACAACGGCGAAATAAACTATGACTGCTTAAATGAAATGACTTATTTGCAACAAGTATTTGATGAAACATTACGGAAATATCCAATAGTAGATCCTTTGCAACGCAACGCTCAAACGGACTACATAATCCCAGGTACTAATATTACAATCAAGAAAGGACAAACTGTACTCGTCAATGTTTCGGGTATCCATAACGATCCTAAATACTACCCCAACCCAGAGAAGTTTGATCCTGAGCGGTTTAGTCCTGAAAATGAGAAAGACAGGCATTCGTGTGCTTATTTACCGTTTGGAACTGGACCCAGGAACTGCATAGGTAAGTAAAATAAAAAAATATAAACCACACACCACACACCAAACCATATAAAATTTTCAGCCGAATTATTTACATTTTCTGGAGCCTTTAAACTACAGTACTTTGTGATAGTACCGTAACTTTTATTTTACAAAGCATATGTTTAAAAATGATAATAATCATTATGTGAAAATTAATGTTCGAGAATGATGTTAATGATAAGAATCTATTTTCTGACTATCATATTGTTTACCGTTGTTACTCCTATTGAGTTCATCAAATGTAGCTTAATTATGAATTGGTTTCAAAAAAGATTTTTTTAGAAACCACAAGGGGCCATCCATAAATTACGTCACAAGAATTTCATGATTTTATTACCCCTCCCCCGTCATATTTGTCAGGGCCACCTCTCCTCATATTTTGCTATTTTGCAAAGAAATAACAGCAACCAGCAGTGTGGTGGCATTTATCAAAGGCAGTCGTAACAACAGCACAGGGAGTGCAAAAGAAAGCAGTATACATATTAGCAAATATTTTTATTCTTAGGTACGTATACATACTTATGGATGTAGTTTGGCTTTGGACAAAAATATATGTACATAACTACATCACCAAACCACTTCCGTAGTTTGTAGGCGTCGCACCGCAATTGATATATATATATATATATATATATATATATATATAATATATTTTTTTAATGCGAGGTCACATTATTTGAGACCTCTTCCCTCTCTTTGTCACACTTCGTCGATCGCCTCACACACCGTAACGTTTAACGTAATTTACGCATGGCCCCCGACCTTAAAATATAACACACATTTTAGTTTGATTTTGTTAAAAATCACCTACGTTCGTCATCATTATGTATCGTCGACCTGAAATCAGGTCACATTTTCTTTCAATTACTGTCAACGACAATTAAGTAGTGTAATCCCATGTATAAAAATAAATTGTGTGCATTCCAGGCATGCGGTTTGCCAAGGTGCAGTCCCGAGTGTGTGTAGCCAAGTTCCTGTCCAAGTTCCGTGTAGAGCCTTCGAAAAACACACCAACGGTGTTGGAATACGATCCCATGCGTATTGTTCTGATTCCCAAGGGAGGAATTCACCTTAATATTTTACGTCGATAATTTTTTTTACAATTTTTGGAACGTCAACATTGCCTTTAACAGGTCGAATTTATACGTTCTTTGTATTTTTATTTTTGAACCATAGACGAACCATTTTTTAAGATTATAACTAGACTATATATAATATATTGTGTAATTCATTGTATAATAAATATGTTCATTATCAAGAAAATTTAATGTAGATTATATTTGCCCTTGAAACTATATCATTCTGTCTAATAGTTTAGGAGATATCGAAAGAATAAAATTACGCGGAAACGAAAAATGCTACATCGCGTCAAAATGAAAAGCACAATTTTGCTTTCTGGGCTTACGTAGGTCAAACTATATGACCTACATAAAAATGATGTATGGAGTAATTATAGATCCTTAAATTTGCTAAATAAAAATCCTTGGTGGCATATATCTATCATCTATTGATGTCTCACAATAACCATGTTATTGTGAACAAAAGTCGATTAAAATGCACACGAAAAACAGCGTCGTAAGCTTATGGCGCTATTATATTATATTCGATATGAATCCTTATCCAAATAAATATGTTTTAAGGTTAGAGTATTAAATGCAGATTACATTAGACTTTCAAACTTTACAATTCTGACCAATAGTTTGGAAGATATCAAATGATTAAAAACTACGCGCATTCGAAAAATGCTACTGCGGCGCGCGGCTGTACAAAATTAAAGGCACGCTACGATGTATTAGTTCGTTAATTTTCAATTTGTATACCGATTTTGATAATTATTTCTTTGTTTAAAGGATAAGAGGTTATCTGCTGCATTCTAAATTAGTTTTGAATTGAAGTACACACATATTAAATAGGAAAGAAGAGAACTTTCTTTAGAGTTTAGAGGGTTTTCATGACATTATTTTGCATTACTTTTTAGTGCATTTTATTTTTTTTTTATGAAGTCGGCTATTTTTACATTTTTGGTTTTTATGAATAAAAGACTTCGTTTACAAAATTCACATTGTAACGACGTTCGATTGACAGTATTATAATAGATATCAAATCGAAATTTGAAAAAAAGTTTAGCAGTTGTATTAGCGGGGACTTTTGAATTTATTCAGTTAAACATAGGGGGTGGGAGAACCTTGGGGGTATATTTTCCACAAATGAAATGCTCCATATAGAGCCACGATTTTAGGGTAGCCAATCAGTACACTAAGTAAAAATAAATCTATTCAAAAAAAAAATATCTAGTGCGTCAGTTTGAGACAGGATGAGTTTATGGCATGCAGAAAAGTCTACTTTTCAAATATCATAGCGTGTACCGGGCGTACGAGGCCCCATCGATCAGTTTTATATAACCAACTATAAGTGCGTCGCCCCTTCAACCAGCTCTTTATTATAACATTAAAACAGAGATGTAATATTATACAGATCAAGATCATTTACTTCGGTGTAATTGAACTTCTTCTGCATCCATATTGTTTTTTTTTAACTATACATTTTCATTTAGTGATTTGTTGTAACGGGTTTTTCTAGTATGTTTAAGTTAGGGTCTTTTTACGTAACGGTTTTCTATAATTTATGTTACGGTTCATACGAGTAATTTAATTTGGTAAATTTTAGTTTCGTTTTCTTTTTCTGTTACGGTTGATAATTTAGTCTGAGGTTTTTTCAGTACGGTTGGTTTTTGAATAGGTATTTTTTATTTTGTTATAACGGTTTATTTTAGTTGTATGATTTTGCTTAAAGGTGAGGTTCATCTACCCCAACCCTTTTGGCTTATTTTTTAACGTCCATTTTTACTAAGCGGTTTATGGAAGCGTCGTTACTCTTATTTTTCTACCGCCGCTTTTTATGTGACATGTCGGTTTCATAGCGTTCGGTACGATAACGACGCAACAAATCTTCAGAATCGGTGAATCAGCAGCGGAGCTACGAAATAATAACACTCAAAAAACTCTCCACGTGGTATATACCCTTTTTCGTGAGATAAAAATTCCTAAGACACAACGTCTACAAAGAAGTATCATTTCAAAAAAAATGACAGATGACGGAAAGAAACCTGCTGCTAGCGCCACCTATTTGGAATTTTTTGATCACATCTGTTGACCTTCGATAAAACATATGTTTTGTCGATTTGAGGGTTAAATTGTCTGAGGAAAAGTAGGCCTTGTATCCTCGCTTTAAATCACAACAGTCCATGGCGGGGTCGAACCCGGACGTGTAAATGTGAAACGTGGACGTATAAATGAAAATCATTTATTAAGCCAAAGTAGCTTTTTCTTAATGTTTAAGTGTTGAATTATGTTTGTTGCTCCCGTACGCTACCTTACTAAAACTTCACAAAGATTATCTCAGCACATGGCGCGGCATTCTCTCGCAGCCGTCTGGGCAATACAGAAGAAGACAAGCTTCTCCACTTCTCTATTAAGTATATATTCGCGACCTTTGTCAAAGGTTTGCCTACACGAATTCTCTTATACATCGAGTTCAAAGGTCCTTCTAGACACTGTAGAATGGCTATTCTATTGATTAAAAAAATTGTAAAGTTTAATATTACTACATTACAATCATTTTACAATGCATCCAGACGTTATGTAAAATGACAAACTAATCACTCAAACTACAACAAAAACAAAAACATTTTTGGCAAGTCATTTTTATTTTGCTATCTGTCATGACGAACATAATCTAGCCGTATATATACAGCGATCGCGGTTTTAATTTTTATTCAAGAATCGAGCACAGTCCGACAATGCTGTATTTTTTAATTACCTTCGCAAGTGTACTTACACTTTTATATTTTTATTTTACAAGGACTTTCAACTACTGGAAGGATAGAAATGTACCCGGACCTACACCGTTGCCGTTCGTTGGTAATCTTAAGGATTCTACTCTGAGGCGTAAGCATATTGCCGAAGTTTTCAAAAGTATTTACGATGCATATCCCAATGAAAAAGTGGTTGGAGTTTACAGAATGACCACACCGTGTCTACTGCTGCGTGACTTAGACGTTATTAAGCACGTTATGATTAAAGATTTTGATCTGTTCGTTGACAGAGGAGTGGAATTCAGTAAAGAAGGACTAGGCGTTAACCTATTCCATGCTGATGGCGATACATGGAAAGTCCTAAGAAGCAGATTTACACCAGTTTTTACTTCTGGTAAACTGAGGAACATGTTGTATCTCATGACTGAACGAGGTGAACAGTTTATTGAGTATGTTGACAACCTTCGTGCAAAACAACCGGAACAACCTATACATGTCCTCGTCCAGAAATTCACGATGGCTACAATTTCAGCATGTGCCTTTGGTTTGGACTTAGATGAAGATATGTACCAAATATTGGACAAAATAGATAAAATGATTTTTACTGCAAATTACAGCATTGAATTAGATATGATGTTCCCTGGCATATTGAAAAAGTTTAATGGTTCAATATTTCCTAAGTTCGTGAGCACTTTCTTCGATAACCTCGCACAAACTGTTGTGAAACAAAGAGGTGGACTTCCGACAAACAGAAAGGACTTTATGGATTTAATATTGGCGTTGAGACAACAAAAAACAATTGAAGGAACGAAGAAACTGGACAATGAAAAGCTGAGGATAGTTGAACTGACTGATAGCGTGATTGCGGCACAGGCTTTCGTGTTCTATGCGGCCGGCTACGAGACAAGCGCCTCCACTATGACGTACTTGTTTTATGAACTAGCGAAACATCCTGAGATACAAGATAAAGTCATTGCGGAAATTGACGAAGTTCTTAAACGGCACAACGGCGAAATAAACTACGACTGCTTAAATGAAATGACTTATTTGCAACAAGTATTTGATGAAACATTACGGAAATATCCAATTGTAGATCCTTTACAACGCAACGCTCAAACGGACTACATGATTCCAGGAACTAATGTTACAATCAAGAAAGGACAAACTATACTCGTCAATGCTTCGGGTATCCATTACGATCCTAAATACTACCCCAACCCTGAGAAGTTTGACCCTGAGCGGTTTAGTCCAGAAAATGAGAAAGACAGACATTCGTGTGCTTATTTACCGTTTGGAACTGGACCCAGGAACTGCATAGGTAAGTAAAAATCAATGTTAAAATTATCATCGTATTTTATTTCCAATATAAAATCAAATTATAATTTATGATTACTATGGCATATGTCAATTCCCTCCTGCTACTTGGCCTCTTTCTGAAACGGGACAATTAACGACAAGCGGTCCGTCCCCACTACGAACTTTTATTTATTAATTATTATTTAAAATTTATGTATGACCTACACATTTTACTCAATTATAATGTAGCTTTCTAATGGCAAAAGAATTTCTCAAATTGATCCAGTAGTTTTTGAGTTCATTCGTACTATACAAAATACAAATCTCTCTTCTTTATAATAATAACAGTCAATGTAGATTACGATATAATGATATTCTGCGTATATGTACATATGTATTATATAATATATTTTGTGTTTTCTAGGCATGCGGTTTGCCAAGGTGCAGTCCCGAGTATGCGTAGTCAAATTCCTGTCCAAGTTCAGAGTGGAGCCTTCTAAAAAGACTCCAATGGTGTTGGAATACGATCCCATGCGACTAGTTCTATTCCCCAAAGGAGGAATTCATTTGAATGTTTTATGTAGATAAACATTTACTTATCGTTCGAGAAATATAATGCAATTGATACCCAAAAATTAAATTTAAACATTAGTTAGTGGTGCCCGTCTGATATTGTTTTAATTTTCGAAGTAGCTGACATGTAATATATTTCGTTAGTTTGTTTTTGGTTACGTACACTCAAACGTATTACACAGAGGATCGTTAACTTAATTTTTTATATAAATTTATAATGTTTTTATATATTATGCTACTTTCCTTTTAGACATTGAAATAGAAATCTTTTTGATAAAAATGATCATATAGGTTGAAACAGTACCTTAACACAATCATTAAATATGACGTCCAAGATCCAGCTTACAAATGATACACGCGAAAATATTAATATGTTATTATTTTTATAAGTTACGGATTCTATTATATGAAAATATTGTTGTTGTTGTTGTTAATTTCCTATGTCCCCGTAGTGGGGCAGAGGGCGTCCACAGAGCGCCGCCAGCTCGCTCTATCTTGGGCTCTGCGTTTGGTCTCGAGCCATGTCAGCCCGATCGTCTTCATGTCGGCTGCCACTGAGCGCCGCCAAGTTTGTTTAGGACGACCACGTCTTCTTGTTCCTAGCAGGATCCACTCCAAGGCCTCCCTGGGAATATGACTGGGATCCCGACGAAGTGTGTGGCCAATCCATAACCACTTGCCGCGTCTTATTTGTTGACCAATCGGCTATTCTCTACTACGTGCCAGGAGTTCTTCGTTGCGGATCGTGTCTGGCCAGAAGATTCCTAGGATCTGTCGGAGGCAGCGATTGATGAAGACTTGGACCCGCTGTGTTGAAGCTTTAATAAAAATAAAATATTGTAAATATAGAAATTATTTTTATATCAAGTGTTTATAATTGAAAGGCTGAGTTATTTTCATATAGATAATAAAGTGATTTAAATAAATTTTAGAGTTTTATTAAACTAATCTAGAAAATAAATCAAAACACTTTCATTTTTGTTTGATTTCTTATTAATACCATGTAGCTTCATAGTACTCATGCGCAGTTCCCACTTTTAAGGGTTGGCAGAGCATGTTTCCTTTTTTACTCGTCTATGTCTATAGTTAATAAAACTACTTAAGTCTGTAAATAGTTATGTTGTTTTATAATGAGAAATATTCCAATAAAAAACGTATTACGGTTTCTGATAAAAAAAAAAACAAAAATTATTGATTAGAACAATATTTACATTTACATTTTAAAATTAAGTAAAAATATTAACATAGCTGATTATAAATAAAAGAAACAACAGAAAACGTTTTGCTTATAATGAAAATAATGATAAAATGAATATTTTTCTACAATCTCAAAATTAATAAATTAAAATTTGTAACTTTGGCAGAGAAAACGAAAAAGTAAAGGAAATCATCAAAAAGTATTTACTTTAAGAAAAGAAGACCTCTTTTCTTTACTTGTTTTTTAAAAAAGTTGTCTGTGTCCGTATGTCCGCAACTACGCGTTTGTTCCGAATAACCTTCGTAATGGCTGGACCGCTTTTGACCGGTAAAAGTTTATTGGAAGGTAGTTGATGTGTGCTAGAATTACTTCTGCATTTTTTCCACACTAACGAAGTCGCGGGCAACATCTAGTCCTTCTTAATTATTTCAATACCCATCTTTCTTTCGGCAATAACAACATATCTGAGGTCGTCCATTAATCACGTGTTTTTTAAACAACTTTTAACCCACCTCCCCCTCTGCACCCGCCCAAAATCACGTGGATTTTTATTACATACTAGCTTTTTCCCGCGACTCCGTCCGCGCAGAATAAAAAAAAAAAAAAAGAAAACGGGGATAAAAATTATCCTATGTCCGTTTCCTGGTTCTAAGCTACCTGCCCACCAATTTTCAGTCAAATCGATTCAGCCGTTCTTGAGTTATAAATGGTGTAACTAACACAACTTTCTTTTATATATATAGATTATTTGATAATATCATCAACATATTATGTTCAAAATATATCTTTAATAACAAATGTAATGTATTTTTTTTACATAAAACGTTAAAATCAGTCAAAAAATAAACACACGTGATATCTCAGGAAGGTGAAGTGTCGGTGGCTCTTGCAATCTGCAGGTCCTAGGTTCCAATCCCGCCATGTACAAATGTGTTTTTCCAGTTTCGATTTACATATGTACATTTATCCTACATTTTTACGGTGAAGGAAAACATCATAATGCGACCTGCACATTCAAAGACATCTGTAAAGTCACATCTAACTTAGGGTAGGCTCCGAGTGCCTGAGTGGGGACGTATTGTGAGCTGATGATGATATCTCAGGATAGCCTTCCCCGCTTTGAAGCATCACATGATTAGTGGACGATCACTCTTCTTAATTTTACTACTTATATAAAAATGTACTTTTATAAAATAGTTGACGTAAGTAACAAACATATTATGATAAATAATTGTTATCACATTTTTATTATTATAATATTTACTTAAATAGATAAATAACATAAAATTCTATGATAACAATGATATCAGATATACTTGTAAGAATTTCAAACATATTAGCGTATTAAAAGGTATTTTATGAATCTCGAAATAATGCTCGTATATGATATCATTAACAAATGATTTGGGGTAAACTGTATCTTTGTAAAATATAATAAACATTTGTACGATTACCTTTATTTTGTAAATAAAAGACGATTGGAATGTTTACTAAAACTACTTATTAAAAAAACTAGCTTTTGACCGCGACTCCGTCCGCTGGGAATAAAATAAAATTAATAACACTATGTTCTACACCTATGTCTAATTTCACCGAGATTCGTTAAGCCGTTCTAGAAATACCTTCTAACAAACATTCATCCTTCCATCCATCCATTCGTCTAAACATTCGCATTTATTATATACAAGAGAAACAACGAATTTGTTATAAAATATAATTTTCTATTCATTACCGATAAACCGACACACACATAGTCCGTCTACATTTAATTTAAACGAGAACGGATCATGAGGTCGCAGGAGTGCAAAACGCGTTCTTTATTCGTATGTAGGTACTCAATAACCTTGTCGACCAAAAGACGAGTCTCTATTTTGGTACGTGACGTTATGTTATGTATATAAAACATAATGCAATTCACGTCTATCCGCTTATGAGCAACTGAGGAAGCGAACCTGTTGACCTTCAAACGTGTTTTTCGTACGTTGTGTGTTTTGGCCAATTTTTTTACCATACGGTGAGTTAATTTCGCTAAAACATTCCATTTAAAATGATTTGAATAAATTACATGTTAAAATGTTTGAAGAAGTCTCCGTAATGTTCAATATATTACTATTATTATGTAGCTCTTTGTGTTTGTCAAACTATTTGCGTTTCTAAGCTTCTGGGCATATACATATTAATATAAAAGAATTATTCGTTTTATCACACATGTACGTGTCATAGATAACATATTTATAATGTTTTAATAACCAACGAATTATATTCGATATCCTTGGTAACAACGTTTTTGTAAACAAATTTATTATCACAAGACTTTATCAACTAACGGGGTTATCTGAGATATCAGTAAAATTAATGATATTTCATTTGAATCCAAGGCAAATTATTTCGGTTCTTATCACTGTGTACCTAAAAACAATTACAGAAGTCAAATTAAAAAATTAATTCTATTACGCAAACACTGGGAGTGTTTCTGGGTCTCCTCAGATCACTCTACTAAAATGTTACCACTGTCTTATCACAGTTTTAAGACCTGTATGGTTCAAAAATGGCTACTGCAGCGTAGCTACTTTTTTCATATCTAGAAGGCAGAAGACGAACAAGCAGACTGTGGGTGTTAAATGATCGATAACTATAGACATCTACAATTATTTAACAGCATCACGTTACAGTGAGGATATAAAGAGTTTCTTTGTATGTTTTCTATGAATCCTCTTCGTTTTTTGTTTAAGTATGGATTGTTATTTGTGCTCCATCTGATTAATGGCGTAAGTACTAACATGTTGAATGAATTAAATTCGTAAAAAGGTTTATACCAATTGTCGCAAGATGGCGCTTTAAGATATTTTTAGAATTGAATACGTGTTTCATTCCATTTGAAGATAAATGTCTGTGAAAAATGTATTTTATAATCAGAGATTCAAATTTTGTATGTAGTTATAGACAGGACATAAAACCTACTTTCTCTCAGACAGCTTTGTCTTTTTAAAATAGTCATTAGCAGCAACTTTAAATTTGTCAGTAAAGAAGTAGTTGTAGTGAATATATCGACGCTGGAAAGCATAAACGTTGTAACCCTTGAAATCGCGAATATGTTTTTCACACGTTAATAATTTCAACCATTATCAAACGATAATGATTTTATTATAGGTTAGCACAAACTACACAACATTGCTAAATACCGCATGCTTGTAGGCGTATCAGCTCACGAGTTATCATTTTTGACTCTCCTGTAAAGTTCATACTTTCGGGGTTACAGCGTTTATGCTTTCCAGCGTCGATATGGAAAGCCTAGTAGACTTTGACTAGTACTATTTCCTTAGTAGATTTAATTTAGTAACTGATCTAGAGATCACATATGGACATATTATCATAGCGGTAAAAACAATATGATTCAGCAAGTTTGAGTCATCAATTTTGCTTGTAATTACATTTAGCAGAATTATTATGATGTGTAACTGAATTGTGTTTGCCGCGTTTACTTTAACTTCGTTGTGTTTCAATTATTTTCGAATAAAACCATCTTGTTATTCCTTTTTCTCTAATGATACAGATCATAAGAACATATAATTTAATTTTTCGGCAGTGTGACGTCACGGTTACATAAGTTAAATATTCCCAGGTTGGTGCCAGCCTGAGCACTCTATAACTAGAAAGTAACGTAAGGAATTATTTTCTCATATCTTGCATTAAGATTCGGATTCCGTTAAAAACAGGTGGTAGTTTAGAAGACACATTGGAGATAGCAAAAATTTTTCAACGGTCGAAGAAGTAGTCTAAAATCGATGTAGGAAAACTTTTAAACGTTTATGATACTGAATCGAATCCGCTTTGAATAAATGAACGGTAAAATAAAATAATTTAATTAAATAGATAAGGTTGTTTTACTGCAGTCACGATTTTCCTATGGTGGTTCTTATAAATTAAATTAAATGAGATTGATGCGAAAAAAGATTGCAATATCAAAAATGATGGCAATTAAGAAAGCATATATTTTAATTTAACATAAGGAATATTTGATGTAGCCGCTAAACCTTTAACACTGACGGTGTAATGTCAACTGCGGATAGACTTTGGTGCGAGGACAGGCGCTGCGACGCCGGGCGGGGCGCCATGCACCTACAAATTTGTAGTACCGTTCTTGACATCGCTGGTTGAGCTGAAGAAGAGAGACGAACGATAACCTGACATAACCATAGATACACTCGTCTCTTTTCCTCTGGCTTTGCGGACGTCGCTGTGCAAGTATGCGTGGCGACCGCCGCGGCCGTTACCTATTCGTAGAAGCGCGGCTCGCGAGGTCGCCTACCCTCGGCGCGTCCTAGTATTCATAGGTCTACAGGGGAAGGTATCGATGCGGGTGCGCGCGCAAGCCTCGCGCCCCTCTGGTTCGATTTTCCCGTCCGGACGACGTTGGCGGCTCGTTGCATAACTCCGTGGCGGCACTCCGTGCGCGACCTCACCGCGAGCGCCCGTCGCGAGCGCGCCCCGACGCGCCCCAACGCGCCCCAACGCGCCAACACGCGTCTCGTCGCGCCCTTTACGTAACGCGCGACCATCGCGCACGGACCCCATCGCCAGCGCCAGCTCGAACGGATAAGGTTTGGAGTGATACGTTATAAGTGTACTTGGTTTTGGTTTGCGACGCTTTTGGCTTTGGTGGGAGACGGCGCGGCTGCAGTCGGCGACGGGCCGGTAGGTGTAGCCGCGGCAGCCGCAGTGCGCGCGCCCGCCCTTTGTCTCAGGACGGTGCCGGCGGCGGCGGCGGTGGCGGTGTCGGCATCGCGTGCTGAATAATTGACAGAGGCAGGCCGCTGGCCGCTATCGACCTCCTCGCGTGCTCCGTGTCCCGCGTGCCCCGCACGTTCCGTCCCGGCAAGGCCGCCGCGCTGGCTGCGCCACTCTGCCATCGCCGCCGCTGCCGTCTCCGTAAGCCTTTCACGCGCCTTTACACTGACATTTACTCATATTTGGCAAATGTATGTTTTTCTATCTAATGTCTATTTTGTGATACATGGTGTAACCAACTGAAAATTGCAAATTTTAATGTTCTATTATGAATGATTACTTACAATGATTAGTGTACAGGGACGTGTACAATTGATCGATCTCAAGGCCTCATAAAACAAAGTTATTACAACAATAACTTACACTTATTTATTGTTACATATACTTTATTATACTCTAACGCACGGTACTAAACTAATACATCTTTCTTTTGTAAAGAAATCTTTTATTCATTACGTAAAAACAGTTGAAAAAATTTCACGCTTTGAGTGTTCGTTGTTACATAACATTCAATATGAGGTAAGTAAGGTTTACATTTGTAACCCTTTGAATTTATTTTTCTGAATTCAATTAAGTAATCCGATTTTTTACTTTATTTAAAAAAGCTAGTTATGATAGAATTGTTTATTGACTGTAACGAAAAGCAACAAAAATCGATGATTATGTATCTTATTATTAATCAACGATGTGAGCGGCGATTCGAATCCAATCCGTTGCTTACCAATGCGTGTGCGTAATTTTTCACTAGAATTACCTACGTATTATTTAATTTGAATAAATAAACCAGTGGAATACTACATTGTACAGCAAAAAGTCTCAATGAATTGTTACATAAGTTTGGAATCCATGAGCCACGGTAACTGCATCCCAGACACTCCGCGGAAGAAACGACTAACTAGTCGAAAGACACCCAACTATACTGTAATAAACTTTCCTGATACATAAGTGATACTAAATTTAAAAAAAAAGCTAATTAGTACGTCCCTGGCAATGTCAACAAAGTGCCACAAAATCCTTGTCCTAACCTCTATAGATATGGGCAGATCGCTGCTTGGAAATGACAGCTTTTCCTTTGTTCCGAATTCAAAAGCGCTTGTTAATGTTATAACAGTTAATACTACCTATATTATTAGTTCGAGTTTCCAACACCGCTACTAACCGCTACTATTATCGTCCAAATGAGATAGGCACATACGTAAAATACACAAGCTGTAAAACGAAGTTTTTGTGCTTGGTCCCATGTAGCCAGAGACCAGAGTCCAGTCCAGAGTGTATTGACAAGTCTTTTATGTCAATTGTCAAACATGTCTAAGTAGATTATGCCTATTTCTAGACAGAACTAACTGCCATAATCTAGATAATCTTGTTGTATTACACCAGCAAAACATATTTATACTCCTGATAATTTTTATTAATATTTACAAAGAAATTGCTAAAAGTTTGTACGATGTCAAATAGGTCGTTTGTAGGTTGTAGGTTTTAGGTGGTTGGTTGTTCAATTGTATAAAAAAAGTTTATTTAAAGTACAAGAGGAAGAATCGATTAAATATTATTATGTGTAATATTGAAGATTATGTTTTAATTTTTTTTCCCGTTTGACGATATGTAATTTGTACTATATTGTAGCCTGTGATACCTCTAACGTTGTCGGATTCTATAAAAGATGATAATTAATGTGGGACCGGAAAAAATATAAGACTAAGTTGGTTCTTTATGATCCTTTATAAGGAAGTATCTTGTTAGATGTTAACCTCTTGTAGACTGTAATTTTCCAATGAGACGGGTTTTTATCAACGGTAAATTGATGTTTGAATACAAGAAATCGTAATTCATTTTGTAATATTTTGCTTAATAATGACATTTACAAAATTATCTCTAATCTCAATTGGAATTAAATAATAATGATATCAGAATATACTTTTATATTCTATTTTATATTATTTAATTATAATAACAATATTACATTTTTAAAGATAATAATAATAGTACGCTGTGAAAACGCCAGTAAATCTAAAATGGTTAATAAAACCTTACAAATAAAGATATAAGAAAATCATTGTATAATTTCAATTCTGCAATTCCGTCCAAAGATGTTAAAATTATATCCCTACGCACGTATTACCTACTTAAATTCAGTTGATTTTTTGTACTCATATAATGTTTCCATTACGCCGTCTTCAGTTTTCAATTTCAGTTCCTTTAGTTTTAACTGTACCCGTTTTAACAGTCATATTTCATACAGTTAAAATTGAAGTCTACATAAGATGGATTTAAGTAAAAAAATATTTTTAAAATTGAAACCACGTTCCCTGGACCGAAATCCAAGAAGAAAATAGGTCTAAAACATTTTTTATTCACTTTTACCATTTCTGAATCAGTTTTGTTCCCATTTTAAATTGAAAATTTAAAGTAAATTTATTGCACCATAATTTTTTACGCATTTTCAATATTTTTCACGTAGATTTCTAGCATTCAGCCTGTAAACTTCCACATTAAACGGGCATTTTCGCAATGCTTCCAAAGCTGTCAGGCACTACATGCGTAATACCGGTAATCTCTACCCTTGTATAAATATTACTTATGTAATCCGCTAGCGTTTTCATATTTTTAATATGAATAGTGTCCTAAATTTGGAAACATTCTCAACTTTTTCAGGGGATTTACGAAACATAAAAACTGTTAGAATTTAAAAAATACGATATTTTTTACTTTTGCTACGCATTTCAATATTCAATTTAGGGCCAGTTTTACAAAGACCAAGAAAGTCCTGAAGAAACCACTTGAAACTTATTTATTAAAAAATTTAGTCATTGGCGGTTCAAAATCTCCAAATTAGTTGTAAAACGCAGACTATTTTACCAAGAACAGTGTGTGAACAGTCGGTTAGTTTGTTTGTTACTTAGTTATCCAGCACTTTACTTGGATATTGTAAACCTGATCCTTAAATAATTGAGTCCGTTGTCGGAGTTCAGAACATGTATAATTTAATTTCGAAGAACTGTCAGTGAAATTTGTTTTCTGTCAAGTTTCAGAGTCAATAAACATGGTAAAGGATCGTTTCAGTATATTGATCCGCTTGTGTCGTTTGACCTCGGATGACATTCGTTCGATCCCAACTCTAGTGTAACTCGTCGAAATGAAATTTTATTTTAACATAAACCGTTGCCTGTGACATCGTCCGCTTAGAATATTATTTATTTTGTTGCGGATTTTGGAGTAGTTGCAGGAAAAATTAAAACAACTCTACTAACTCCTGTTGGATCCGTACATATAAATTTTCGAGATGAAATGGCCTATACGCTATTCCAGACCGTAATCTATGTTCCAAATTTCATCCAGATCTGTTTAATTGTTTTGGAATTACGAGGCCATGACCATCCATCTCATATCATCATACAACATCCATCGAAACTGTCCCATTCTCACATCACGTCACAAAATTTTAGTGCATCAAACAGAATAACGATCTATGTGATATAAAACCTTGTCATTTTAGTTAGTGATAGTTATACAGACTTAGCAATTATCATCATCATCATCAGCTCACTATACGTCTCCACCGAGGGGCTCGGAGCATACCCCAAGTTAGGGGTGACTAGGCCATAGTCAACCACGCTGGCCAAGTGCGGGTTGGTTGACTTCACACATATCATTGAATTTCTTCTCAGATATGTGCAGGTTTCATCACGGTGTTTTCCTTCACCGTAAGAAGCACCGTTAGCAATTATGCGGCACCATAATTATTTTAATGATACCTCATTTCTGCAATTCAAAACAATTCAGCATAAAATTAAAAGTGAGAGATGATGTAAGATGTGATGAGATGATCTACTAAATATAATAACATCCGGTTAACGCTTACCTTAATTGTACCAGTTTGTCCTTATACCCAATTTAGTTGAGTCCTTCAATCAAATCAACTTTAATAAATCGAAATAAGAACACGAGCTGCATTCGAAGATACTTCAAGTACAATGTGCGTCTGGCATTGGTCATTCTGGAAATAGGGATCGTAACTAAAGCATTGTTCGTTGTACATGAGCCTGTGAATCAATTATAACCAGTTGAGAAGTGATAACCAGTGTATTCCTTGAATCCGATATTACCCACTACCGCCCGCAAGTTATCTCAATAAATAATAATTCTGGTAGCGAGCCATCCCGGCCGTTATATGTATGAACTTAAAGATATAATATGGTTGGGTAGATTTCATTAATCTATCTCGGCCGACATCGACTCTGAAATAACAATAATTCGACAATATAGACATATTACACGAAAGAGAACTTTCTTATTTTCGAGGGATATTCATGACATTGTTTTTACTTACACATTTAGTTTAATTTTAATTTGATCCATTTTAACAAGAAGAATTTTGTAATAAGTTAGGTTATTAATTTAACTCTGTGAATAATAACTTTATTATTTGGCCATAACAAACCTTAACATGGGATTAAAATGGAAATTTTCAAAAAAAATAAAATAAAAGAAAACATTTTACTTTTGTTAAAAATTGCATTACTTGGATGGAAATAATTTAAAAAGAACAAATGTAATGATTGAAAATGGCATCAATATATATGTAGATGAGACGTACAGTTTTATCATTCTGCCTTAAGTTTCTAATTCAATGGGCCACTGCCCACGAATATAAATAAAAATATTTTGGCAAGACTAGCTAATACTGTTCAATAATTATAAAAAAAATCAACCACACGGACAGACCACCAGGTAACACCACACAGACAGACCACCAGGTACCACTATCTGGACCATCCATACCATCTGGATGGCTGGCATTCCACAACAGTGCGGTTCTCGCGAAATTTTTTGGAATGGTCTGTCCTCTATTCCCAAACCAGTACGACTTAGGGTCCTTCAAGAAGCGAGCATGTATCTTTCTTAAAGGCTGGCAACACATCTGAAGTTCTTCTAGTGTTGCGAATGTCCATGGGCGTCGATGATCACCTTGGTGTTCCCGCCGCTCGTTTGCCCCCTTTTCCTATAAAAAATAATCATAAATGACATTGTGACACAAGCGTATCAAAAGTCAAGGAATTATCGTTAAAAATAAATAAATTAAATGTACAAGCTATCGGTAATTCGAAGCGATTAAGAACACAAACATTATGTTGTTAACTTTAGTTCGGGCAGGCTTTATGAGTAATTTGAAAAGTACGCATTGTCCGCAGTGCCGCTAAGCTTATCTGAGCGGGAAACCTTGAGGCCGCCCTCCTCTCGCCCCGCGACCCACGAACCGCGACGCGCACCCGCCCCGCGCCTTCCCTACGCACCACCCCAACTGTAGTTTTCCTTTCCATTTCATTTTCCAACAAAAAGTTTACATTCAAACAATTCGTTGCTTTTAATTTAATGGAATATTTTTAATTAATTCCATTTCATAATTTTCCCCACTCTCCTACACTATTTATTGAAATGTTTTGTCTCAAATTTGAGTGATACAAAAGTGTAGTAAATGTGTAGTAATGAGCTTTAGAGCACATCTTAGATACAGAACAAGTACTTAACTATGGTGGCATCTATAGCGTGATATATCTTGTACAGATCACATAGTTCGTGTTCTAAATACGATGTCCATAACTCATTCAACTAAAGCACACAAAAGGCTTAGCAGAGCGTATTTCGCGATAGCTTTTTGTGACTCGCGCCTCTTGTTTTAGTGACGTTCACTTTACATAAACTGAATTTATTTTATTCGTCGTGAGTAGAGGATTTAAAAGGAACTTGATATGGTAACTAAGTCTATTCGGTGAAAAGTAAACAAAATTGTTCAATAATGTAATTAATAACATAAAAGTATATGTAATTACACAGGGTATTTTGAACCATAATTAAGGGCCACCTTTTAGAAGCAGACTTTAAATGTGCAAAAAATTTATTGTAATATCCTATTAGAAAATATAGTCAAAGTAGTTGTTATAAAATGATTCGGCCATGAATGCAATTACCCTCAGTTTTTGCAATTAAATAAAAGAGATTCATACCTGTATTTTTAATGAAACTATAGTAAAATTATTAAAGAGTATTAAATAAAAAGCTTTTTTTAAATCATTAAGTATTTGAAGTACTCATAATCACGCAAAGCTTTCCTATGCACGTGTTTTATTGCTGTTTGAAATTTTCAGGACGTTTTGAAATGTAAAATTACATTGAAAGGTTTGTATGTGAATTGTTACCAAGAAGATTAATTGGGGATAACGTATGGAGATATGTATTTTCAAATTATAACAGAAGTAGTTTAATTAAAAAATGTTGTATTGTCTTTTTCATTATTATCAAGTTGTTAAATACATTGCATAAATCAACACAAGAAAATGTTGTAAAATGAAAAGCGATTGACACGTCCTCTAGCTAGGATTTCTATTAACTTTGTCAGGGAACACTTTAGAAGCGTTTGAATGTGTAACTGTAACCATATCATCGTTCAGATACTGTATACGAATCACACTAAAGATTACTAAAACGGAAGCTAGTTTTTTTTTAAACTATAGTGGCATTTTTAGTGTAAAAATAAACCTCGCCAGTATTTTTATACAATTAAGCAAGTACGACTTGTAACCTTGAAACATATATAAAAGAAATATTTAGTTATTTATTAAGTTAGATCTTTTGACATATTTGCTGGCAATGTATCGCGATCGTGGGAAATAAGTAGGCTTCGTGCTTTCATTCGCTTTTGTGTGGACTTCAAGCGTGTTGCGGTTGGCACGGTTTGAAACTAGGTCACGCTGTAGGCGCCAGGTGTAGGTACAGATATGGGACCTACAGACGTATGTGCCGTGAATAGCCACGCTCTTTACCTATTGATCCCCTGTCCATTTCGTGTCAACCTTATGTGAATGTATTTTTATGTGAAAAAAGAACTGTTGTCGCTCTATGTTTTTGGAATAACTGATATAATCAATTATAAATGTGGTTAATTCCTTACTTTTACCCTCGACTTTCGGTAATTATTAACAATGATAGCCAATATTAATAAGTTTCAGTTAATCGCATTTAAAGCCTGAGCAACAAAATAAAAACCCTATAATGAGACGATAATCTCCATTGATATTGCATAACTTTACATGTCAATGCATCATCATTATCATTTCCCTGGCATTATTCTACCACGTGGAGTCGGGTCATATGGTTATATTGCATTTAATCAACATTTGTTTGTATATAATAACACTTGTAAGGCATCTTTATTGTCATAATGTTTAAATAGAAACATATAAGGTATCAAAACTGAAAGATTCTTATTTTATCCTATTTGTGAAACCTCTCTCGCAATAAGGCCATCTATTTAAGAACTATCGTGGTGCATATTTTTGCTGCTAAGAGCATATTCGTTGCCTATAATCATCAAACTCCAACAATTTTATTTCCCCAAAATAAAACTCCAACAATTTGATGGCTGTAAATGATATAAACTTTTACGAATAATTTTGTTCAAAGCGTTATTAATTCTTCATCGTAATTCACTAATGATCGAAATATGCTAAGTGTTTTATGCAATCAAAAACCAATTAAGCATTAAAATAAAATACACCGAAATCTAATTGACAACGGGTTATTGAAAACTTTTTTTATCATTCTCTATCGATCATGCAAATGCCGTAATTAGTTTTGTATGTGTTTCAAACGAATTGAAAGAATGTAGATCAGCCATTTGCAGCAGTTATGTATATTGAATATTTTGCTGTGAGTTTCCACTTCTGAAACATACGTACATCAACGTTATTGTTTCCGTTTTTTTAAGGCGAATAAGAGTTAACGATATGAAATTCACGCGTTCCTAAGGGCTCATTTAGACAAAAGCCGGAATTGTACGAACTATGCTCGGCAGTTACTTCAGAGCGAGACAAACATATGTATTTCCCATAGGTTTGTCTCGCTTTGAAGCGACTGCCGAGCGTTGTTCGTACGATTCCGAATTATGTCTAAATGAACCTTAACAGTCGTGTTACTGACAGTACTGTTATCGAACTGCCAAAAGAAACGATTGTTTACTAATTCCTGGCTATTTTACAAAGTAACAAAGGTAATTCCTTCACAGTTAAAAATGAAAAAATGTTGAAGCTTATAATATGAAAAGCTCAATAATTATGTAATGTCTCCAGCTTACTTTCAAAGTTGAGCATAACTGTAAACGCCACAACTATTCAACGGTCAGTATCGATTTTAGTATTTACGTCCATAGACAGAATTGTTCTCTATATTTAACCACCAGATATTTTGGTATTAGTCGAATTATAGCTTTATTTTTGGTTTAAACTTTCCTACTATATTAATAATTCTAATATTATTATATAATAACTATACAGTACTTATCACAGTGCAAACATTATGCGGTCGCGGTAGGTAAAATTTCGTCCGTTATCTAATCCTTTATCGATCATTATCAAGTTTATCGCTCTTAACTTATCCGAAAAAACTAGGCTTCTGACTAAAAACTTTAAAATCAGTCAATCCTAAACAACAAAAATGTAAGTTTCAGACAGTTACAATGGATTTAACGTAATGCATGTCTAAAAACATACACATCTACTAAATTAAGAAAGCAACGCTTAATGTACTCTATTGCACAATGCAGATGCATTAATAGAATAGATCACTCTGCTATGCATTATTATATTTGGCTCTGAATAGTGAATAGAGTGCATTCAGCGAAAAGAAATACCAAATATGAAATCGAAGTTTATCAGTTGTGGCATAATCAAGCTAGTTGATGTAGCAGGCCGTAGTGCAAGTGGTGTTCGTGTATCTACTGACGAGCCTCTGACCCGGTCACCGCAGGAATCGATCGCGCGACCTGTACACGTTCTAAACTACCAGCCCCTTCAAGCTTGTACCTACTCGTTGATCAGATTACAAGTAAATTTGCATAGTTTAAATTTGTTTTTTTTTACTATTGTGGCAAACGATCAAAAGGTCAACAGATTTTGCTGAAGTAGCGAAGTGGCAACTGCAAAGTTGCGGATGTATTACCTATTTACACTGAACAGAGAAGTGAGTTTCAGTGAATAGAAAGTGGGTATTTTCTCTTTCTGTACGTCACTTCCCCAGTCGAATCCATTCACTATCTTTTTGTTACAAACGGGTGGAAATGGGAAGAAGACTTCAGTGAATTTCTTATCATGCAATGATTATTAAAAATCTTCTAATAGGTGATTTGATTTCACTTTATACATTCCTTTTTATTTTAGAAAGTGTGTTCACCTCATGTCATTAATTTGTAACTTCGCGCAGTCTTTTAGTACATTTAAAGGGATTTTTTAAAAATCCTAGATAGGATTACTGCCGCGGCCATTTAATGATCACTGAGGGCGTCTCTAAGTGTAAGTTTAGTTTGAAAAATCTACAATAAAGAGCAATGTCAAGTGAAAGGTTTATCGTTTTTGTTTAGTTTAGGCTGTGCGGCTGGAGTTGTGCTACAGATGCGCCGAGCGTGGAGCGAGGAGCGAGCGCGGCCCGCAGCCAAAGCGGCCCCCGTCCGGCGCGCTCTCTGAACACACCGCAACACGTATCTATTAGACGGTTAATTGCGTTCTTTAATTACATTTCTACTTGGATAATGGGTATCAAATAAAAGAATTTGATTAATAGTACAATGTAAAATCCAATTTAAAACATTAATTAAAAACTTTGAACTTAATTGCTTAAAGTAGAAATTGACTTTAAAAATATGTGCGGTATCATGAGAATACGTAGCCCGTTACTCTGTAGCTGCGTAGCTCCGTATCCGAAGAGTGGGAAAGCGTAGCTTTGTGTTGAAGTGAAAGGGGTTCGATCGCAAATAAAAATCCGTTATCTTTGCTTACCTACTATACCTACGCATTAATGTTAAGTGAAACAAGGCACTAAATTTTATTTTGAGATGGCCATTTCCCCGACTCATTCATGATTGTAAAAATAATCCGATAATTTTTTTTTTAATTATATTTAAATTACAGGTCGGACATGAAAAATCTTGCTAATTTGCTGGCTGTCCCTCTCAGCGAACTTGTGATAAATTTCATCTCTCTAGTAGCCGCGGTCACACTGTCCTCGTGGACGACAGGTTTGTGAATATTCAATTCATTGAATTATTTTATTTTAACATGTTAATAGCGATGTTATCTTATACTATTTCTCATAACATTTACAACTGTATCCTTTAGGTTTTCGAATTTACTCTGTTAAGGATATGGTCATGTTTTTACTTGAGCCCCATAGTTCACCTGGATCCTATGACTCCAAGTGTAGGTTAACGTGTCGCCACCTGTTTACATAATTATTGTTTGTGGTCAGAAGGGCGCCCCGCCCGTACGAAGTGGTCGGTGGGAGATCGCAGGCGCAGAGCGTGCAGCCGGACGCGGTTCCCCCACCACACACACCCGCCCATTCTCTGTTAGCAGGTAACTAATTTGTAATTGTACCCAAAAATATTGACCAACACTGTCGATCTCACCGTCATGTGTACAGATCAATGTCTTAACACACCTCGTGAACGAGTTAAGACACCTCGAGAAACCATTGTTCCTAAATAATAGTAGAAGATATTATTTTGTAGTTGCAATAACATTCTTTAAAGCGGACACAACGCCATTCGTATTATTTTACCAACATTTCTTTGTTTACTTTCAAAATATAATTTTATATTTATCCTTAAGCATACAGAACATTTAAACATTTTTTTTGTTTTACAGTAGGCTGTTCACTCGGGGGGAGCTCGATAGACAATGTCCGAGGACTTGGACTCGATCAGCGAGGAAGAACAAAGTTTGTTCCGACCTTTCACACGCGACTCACTAGCTGTTATCGAAGCTCGCATAGCTGACGAGCATGCTAAGCAAAAAGAACTCGAAAAAAAACGAGCGGAAGGCGAGGTAAGAATGGAATTATATTCTACACAAGCTAAAACAATATTTGACCAAGAATATTCCATACTGTGTTACTTTACTATACCTGGCGACATTAAAATTTAAAAAGTTTACAACTAAGCAATGAAAGCTAAAGAAATCAGACTGGGATTTAATTTATGGATCTCACAAGAAATTTTTAAACTATTCCAGAACGATTTGGGGCGGACGAAAAAGAAAAAAGAAGTAAGATTGCTTGCTTGCCCCTTTTACCTTTTTACGGCTCGTTTTTATTAGTAAAATTATATATCCAGCAAGTTATCGCTTGTTTAACAAAAATAGATATAAAAAATTGCAGAAGGATAACGGATTCATAATGTATGCGATAACTTGATGTTGCGTTTGATTCAATGACATTTCCTAACACATCGCTTCTACGCAACATTTTAATAAAAAAATTGCCCTCAAGTTTAGCTGTTGACAAAAGTTTTGTGACAGCTAACCTTATAGTAGTTCCTCAAGGGAAGCTTATCATGTTGTTTTGCATATAAATTAAAATGTCATACGATGGCCTTCTGTTTAGCAACCTCAAAATTAAAATGTGATAGTCATGTGGTAATAACCTTAACGAAACCCCGTAAAACCTTAAAGAGCAATCGTGAAACCGAAAAGTATAATAAAAAAGGATAATTGTTACTTTTTGTAAATAAATGTAGCTCCTCGAACCTTTTGTGTGTTTGTGTACATAACTGAAACAGAAAGCATTATCAGAACACACAAAGCACAACAGATTCACCATCATCATGCATTGCACACGATTGGCCAATGTCTTTCTTGTTTTTGGCTGTATCATTCTAGCATGGTGGCATCACCTAGCTAAACTAGAGCACACAAAAAAATAAACGATTAAAATCTATTCCGAATTAGCTGTATCGATTGGACGGTACTGTCAATTCGTAATGGCGATATCAGGCACGTTGAAGCAGTGCGCTTTTAGTTTGCCGAATGCATCATGATAAGACCGCGGCGGCACCAGAACTAGCAAATTAGCTTCAAATGCGATCACTTACATGCTGTAACCACACCATCGAAAACGATACTCAATGATAGCACCAGCTGAGCTAATTGAGTTTTTGTAACATGATGCATCACTAATCAAAGCTTGTAGTTGTGATATTAATGCAACATTGAAGAATCACATGGAATATAAACAAAATAATACTTTACTACTCATATAACAAAGATCACTTTACAAAAGCAATTCGTTTATCTGTTTAGTGCTTGGATATTTAGTGTCGTTTGGATATGCCAGGTGCGGTATGATGACGAGGATGAGGATGAAGGTCCCCAGCCGGACGCGACCCTGGAGCAAGGCCTTCCACTGCCGGTGCGAATGCAGGGCTCCTTTCCCCTGGAGCTCGCTTCCACACCTCTCGAGGACATCGATCCCTTCTACAATAACCAAAAAGTAAGTTTTAATTGGTTAAAGTTGATAAGAGAATTTAGCAAAATAGCTTTACTTTAAGTTGTACGGTTCTTCGTTAAAGATGTGAGAATGAAACGTTTCTCATCCAATGAGAAATTATGAAAAATTTATTAGGGCGAGATCTATTACAAATTACGATAGATGCTATTAAATTCGGAGAAAATTTTGAAATTCAAAAAATATCGTAATTTTTTTTAAATAATTCATTTATTTTCTAATTATGATAACGACGGTTGATAACATTTTAAAACATAATTAGTATGACATCAATACTTTTCTGTGGTTTATCAAAGACTGATATCGGAGAAAGAATTATCGTTATTGTAATTTTTGAAATCAATTGCTAGGCATTACATAACAATTTTATTTTGTTACAGACTTTCGTAGTTATAAGCAAAGGCAAAGATATCTTCAGGTTTTCAGCAACGGATGCTTTATGGATATTGGACCCTTTCAACCCCATAAGAAGAGTGGCGATATACATATTAGTTCATCCATTGTTCTCCTTATTTATTATAACAACGATTTTAGTGAACTGCATTCTTATGATAATGCCAACAACACCAACCGTCGAGAGCACTGAGTGAGTTATAAATATGTTTTATCGCACATTACTATCAACAAACGGAATTACAAATTTCATATAATCATTCGTAGAATGCACGCTAGTTTCAAAATTGTTAGTTTCGAGCTAGTTGTCTAATTCTTGATAGGTTTTTAGATAATTATTAAGCATTATTAGAAAAATATATGCTTAGTTATATATAAAATGCAAATGGAATTAATGTTGTATCTTTTCGAAATATATTTATATCTAATATCAGATCTAGGTTATCTAGTTTCTATTTTTTCATATACTCTTAACATAATAAAAACATTATCTTAGTAAAGTTACATGTAAATACTTCGGACATCTTTAGAAGATGAGCATTGAAGATTTTATTAATTTTAAGCGACATCTCAACAAGTTTTTTTAATCCATGGAAAACCACGCGACCAGTGCATCGTTCCGAATTTTTACCTTTTTCTAGATCTCATCTGTAACCGTGAAATAAGTAATAATGGTTACTAATCAATTCATGGACTTGTAAATAATGTAAGAATACTTCAGATTCATTTAGAGTTAGTTTACATATTGCATTTTCCTTAATTGATCGCTAATTAATAATTCAATGAAATTTTTAGTATTGTCCGTCATATGCGTTTGAACATTAGAACAGGGGTTGGCAACAGGCGAAAGGGTGAAACTCGGACCGCCAAATATATTTTTATAAACATTGATATTAAATTAATATTAATGTCAGATAACTAATCTATCCTATGTTTGGAAGTGTCTTTTTTCTGGACCTTGATAAAGTTTTTTTCAAAAGTTACCAGCCCTTATCGGGACCTCGCTTTAAACTTCTTGCCGACCCCTGCGTTAGAGGTTGACATGATTTGACACATCACTGAGATATAATATGAATTCTTGTTGAACGACGTTCCACAATGGAGGTGAATTTTTGCAGAGTTATCTTTACCGGGATCTACACGTTTGAATCGGCGGTGAAAGTTATGGCCAGGGGTTTTATACTACAGCCATTCACATACCTTAGAGATGCATGGAATTGGCTTGACTTCGTAGTTATAGCTTTAGCGTGAGTAGTAGACAATTTATTAATTACGTAGATGAATAAACGTTTCAACTGTAGATTTTCTTGTCGTTATTTAATTAAATGTTTTTTTTTATAACTAATAGTTGTAACATAGAAAAATGATTAATAACTGTTTTAGAAGTTATAACAGAAGTTTGGAAGAAAATAAAATGATGCTGACGAAGAAATTTATTTTCGTAATTCTCCTTGAATTTATAAATTCGGGAATAGATGAAAATGTACTTTTAGAGAGTCTAGTTTAGCAGTTAGTTATATTAATATAGATGTTGTGGTTGTGCGTATGTTTACAGTTATGTGACGATGGGCATAGATCTCGGCAACTTGGCCGCGCTCAGAACGTTCAGAGTTCTCCGAGCGTTGAAGACTGTGGCCATCGTACCGGGTAAATCTATTTGTATATCTATACTTGATTAGAATCTAGCAAGAGTTAATGTAAATGGGCTTTTATCAGATAGAAATGCTTAGGCAATCATCAAGAAGCTTTGGTAACATAGATGGATTTGAGTGATAAAATTTGTGTTGTCGGTAGTTTGAAAAAAAAAATAGTAGAAACTGACACGTGTGTTAATATTGCAATTGGTTTGTTTTCGAGATTTTGTTAAATGAGTTTTATAATAGTATTTGACTATTGTTGTATCTGGCAGGGTTGAAGACTATCGTAGGAGCTGTAATAGAATCGGTGAAAAATCTGCGAGATGTGATAATATTGACGATGTTCTCGCTGTCCGTGTTTGCGTTGATGGGTCTGCAAATTTATATGGGAGTCTTGACACAGAAATGCATCAAAGTGTTCCCCGAGGATGGCAGCTGGGGAAACCTCACCGATGAGAACTGGGAGAGATTTTGTCAAAACGAAAGTAAAAACTACATATTTTATGAATTGAGAGCATTTACAAGTACATTTCTAAAGTGTTTATATTTCTCCTAAATTCTACATTTCAGCAAACTGGTACGAGGAAGGCGGAGAGTACCCTTTGTGTGGTAATTCATCAGGAGCAGGGTAAGAATAATATCTTCGTAATAGATTCTTATGAGAAGATTTTTTTATCTTATTCTTTACCTTCACCTTTCTTCAGACAATGTGAGCCCGGCTACGTGTGTCTGCAAGGATACGGTCCGAATCCAAATTATGGCTACACCAGTTTCGACACATTTGGTTGGGCCTTTTTGTCAGCGTTTCGACTTATGACACAGGATTATTGGGAAAATCTCTATCAACTGGTAAAAATATTTGCCTGAATATTCTATGACCATTTATGCTAGCAAGTATTTCTAAAAATAATATATGTAACATAGTTCTTTCTACAAAAATAAGAATAAGTGCTTTTGGAAAATAATTCTTAATAGAAACATTTAATTTCAGGTATTAAGGTCGGCTGGGTCGTGGCATGTGTTGTTTTTTGTAGTCATCATCTTCTTGGGCTCATTCTACCTCGTCAACTTAATCTTAGCTATTGTTGCTATGTCCTACGATGAACTGCAAAAGAAAGCAGAAGAAGAGGAACAGGCTGAAGAAGAAGCTCTGAGAGTAAGATTTTTTGTTTTATGTTTTTTCAGTGGAAAGACGTAAGAATCATAAGTCACAACATTACTGATAAACGATATGAAATAGAAGCGTCGATTAAAAATTATTGCTTTGAAGTGGAATTCTTTGATTCATGTCTAGCTTAATGACTTCAGGAGGCGGAACAAAAAGCGGCAGCGAGAGCGGACAAGCAGGAGGCTCGGGAGGCGCACGCGCGCGAGCAAGCAGCCGCAGCGGAGGCGGCCGCTTACGCGGAGGCACACCCAGCCAAGTCCCCGAGCGACTTCTCCTGCCAAAGCTACGAGCTGTTCGTGAACCAGGAGCGGGGCAACCAGGACGACAATACGCGCGAGCGCATGTCCCTCCGTAGCGACCCCTTCCAGGACTCGGTGAGCACTCAGCCCGCGCACAAGCCCGCCGACATGCACCACGAGCCCGCGCGCCGCCAGAGGAAGGTCAGCATGGTGAGTACGCCCACACACCCGCTGCGACACGCCCGAACATGATTCAAGCCGTTCTCTCCTCAGTAACTAATGTCTATATCTTATTTTCTTCTAAATAATGAAATTGAATGTCGAGTAATACTCAAGGCGTAACAATTGGTGTTAAACTTTTACCATCTATTTAAAAATTCTGCATATCCATTCTGTTGAATACATTTGTAATTTCTACACAATCAACATTATGACTTTGGAATTTACGCGATAAGCAACTACGTATCGAAAATTAATAATTAACCTAATGTGGAGAAAAATTTACTATGATTTTCGCAATAAATTCAGTGATTGTGAGTGTCAAAAATCTGTAATATTAATTTTTAATAATAAAATTAATAAGTATTAAAATAAAATAATAAATAATTGAATCATTGACGGCTAAGCATTATCTTTTCAACTTTATGAAGTACATTGCTAAATTAATGGAAAACTCAATGCAAAAAATCTGTGAGGTGAAATGAAATATATTCTGATGCAAGTTGAAAAGAAAGTGTCCGGGAGCTTTTAAATCTTTACTGTGTTTCTATAACTTTTTGAGTTTCGAATATCACTTAAATAGAAGTTGCATGTGTCTTGAATTTTTAGAGTTTCAGAAAGAATAAATTATTTTCACTGATTTTTTATTTTTCCCCGAGAACGTTTTATTTGCATGAAATTGCAAAAAATTCTCACTATCATTACAACATTACATTAGCTGCAGCTTTGAGGCGTGCATTGAATTGGTTCTGTTATATTTATTATTTATACTCATTGATCAAACTTTCTCTCATCTATGATTTGTTATGTTCAAGTTACAGTGCCTGTTGCGTTAACATTTCGAGCATTTTCAACATATCGTTCTAAATCTATCATTTACTCATTCACATGTAATAGTGTAGCATTCCCACATCCTCAATTTCCTTTCATTTTTTTGCCAATGATTGAAATAATTTCGATATGGCATGATTTTTCTTGATGTACGCCGTTTATTTGGAATGATGATAAGTTTTATTGAGTAGTTTTCACCCTCGATTCTTCATACTGCCTCGGGCTCCAATAGTATTTTTTACCAGAAAGTTGAAAAATGTGAACACATTATAGACCATTTTTATCACTAAAGAAATGCATCATAAGATGAATTCCATGACGAAATACTATTGGAGGTATTGAGTCTATTGTCATGTTAGATTGTTTCTTTGGCAATGTGATCGTCCACGAACGGGCCGAGCTGAACCTGAACATAGCAACGATGAAGAGGTAGGTTCGGTCAACATAATTAATTTAATATAGCAATCGATAAAGAAAAACAATAATTCATTCCTCAATTTCGATGAGTGATGCGGAGGCTTCGAAATTAAAACAATGAAAAAGAACAGTCGCCATGACCATAGATGTAGATCAAGGAAATTCGTTTTGTTATGATAAAAGTTAGCAAGTATATTAATATGCATGTAGTTTGACACTATTACTTCATGTGTTTATAAACAAAGTTACCTGACTAACCGTCGCTTTCATTCATTGGCATCGCTTATTCGTATCGGTATTTTGTTGTTGCTACTTACAATAAGAGTTTTACGGTGATATTACAGCATTAGCGAATCCAAAGAAATTCTTATTGTAATAAAAAAAATTCCATTTTCTGCAGTTAATTAGAACTTACATAGTTTGATGGTGCTGTTAAATGATTTATAATTTATCACAATTTGCTTTGAAGCTGCAATATCACTTCCTATCCTCCTTGATGTCTTGATGTGCTCTAACTCCTCTTTCCTAATTTATCGATGTCTTTTTATCAATATGTGATACTACAAGAGATATTACTATAAAATCATTTTTTTGTGTATTGAAGGTTCCCCACCCTGAACGCATAAATAAATACGGGCAGTTATATGGGCCACTGCGGGAGGGCTCACAGGTTTGTCCAACAATCCAAATTGGTGTTTGTGTACCCCTTCCTCTACCTCTTCAATAGGAAATGATTGTTTGTTTTTCTTTCTAACTTAGTCTTCTTATTGTTACCTTGTTGCAATTAAGTTCATAATTTCTAAGAGTCCAGTTGCAGCAATACATGGATCTTAAGAAACTTAAACAGCAAAATTGCCATAGCAAACATTTTAATTAACGCTACCATCGTGCATTGATGCAATAAGACATTACTCCTTGTCATTTTTTGAAAATCCTTCTATTTTCTCGCCAACCTCTTTATTATTTTTCCTTTGTTTATTAGCACATGAAAGTATATGACACAATTCTTTAGAAATTCGATGTAACGACTTTCATTAAGTGTAGGTAAAGCCTCTGCAACCTAGACCCTTTGATCAGTACGTAAACCATTTCATTCATACTCGATCTTAATTGAGGAACCATAGTATTTTGAGAGTAACAATAATTATCTCAATAAGTGTATCAAATCGAATAAATAATTTTATGAATATATATTGAGAATCAAAGTCATTTTCGTAGGATACGTTATAACTATAGTATGAATCGTACGGCAGGCATCACTGTCACTGCCGGGGTCGCCGTTCAATTTGCGCCGTGGTTCGCGCGGCTCGCATCAAATGGCTCTGCGGCCGAACGGCAGAGCCCGCTACCCCCCGGGCGCGGACAGGAAGCCTCTCGTGCTGTCGACGTATCTGGACGCGCAGGAACATCTACCGTATGCCGATGACTCGAATGCTGTCACACCAATGTCGGAGGAAAATGGAGCTATCATTATACCAGTTTACTATGCCAATTTAGGTAGGCTTATTGTATCTCTTTTTTGTGTAATTAAAATGCAATTGAAATATGTTGGTCTGTAATGGCTTACATAATATAAGTAGAATGGGAAGAAAGTATTTTAGTGATAAAGTTTATGTCCTCTGATTAAACTATTCTAAATTTGATATTTCCAGGATCTCGGCATTCATCGTATACATCACATCAGTCACGACTTTCGTACACATCTCACGGTGACCTGCTCGGTGGCAAGGCGCAGACGAAAGAGGCTCGGCTACGAGGTCGCTCGGCGTCCAGAAATCATAGCGTCACATCGCAGCCTCATGCCTATGCTTTGCCAAGACCGGACTCATCGATTGCATCACGACCTGTCAGAGAATATGTAAGAATTAGTAACAAAAATAATTTCGTGTAGAATTTAGCACATAGATTTAGACATGACAATCCTGCTGATTATCTTTGTTGAACATGTGTTTCAGAGGGTCTAAAATTTGTTTAATATATGTATGACTCGAAGAGTTAATTTGAATATTTATACTTTCGCATTAACACTTTCAGGAAATGAGCACCACAGAAAGCACTGACGAAGCCGGAAAAGTTTTAAAGCCATCGAATGACAATCCTTTCATAGAATCATCACAACAGCCGAATGTAGTCGATATGAGAGGTAATTTACCAACTTTACACACTAGATTATTAATAACGAACATTTAACAACATTAAGTAAATAAAATTTTGCTATTTTAGTTTACCAAAATGACAACCGCTGATATTTTCTTATAACAATAATGGAAACATATTTTTTCCCAGCTTTTTGTAATATGATATTGCCTTTCTCAGGATTATTTACTTAAGTAATTTACATGTGTTGCATTTTCAGATGTAATGGTATTAAACGAAATCATCGAACAAGCTGGTCGACAAAGTAGAGCGAGCGAGCAGAACGGTACGCCATTTACAAATATCAATAATTTCGGTGTTTTTCTATGGATTTACACGGTCGAAACACTTGTATTTAACTTATTGTCATCCCTTTTATTCTTTTTGAAAAATTAGAGAAAACAATATTTTTAATACAAGTGTTATGATAGTGGAATTAGACATTTCTATACTTCAATGCTGTTCAATGTTATGTCGTTGTTGTCTTGTTAAACGCCTTTATGTTTGACTGTTATCTTTTTCAATGTTTCAGCAGTGTTTTTGCTTTCATAAACTTAATATATATGTTTTTTCTAATCATTATAAAGTTATTACTCTCACTCTACACACACTCACACGAACATAAAATTATAGGTATTTGCTCATTATGCAAAAATGGCATAATTGGCAATGTGAAGTCACACCTAGGTGTCATTTATTATTGTATTATAAATGTTTTGAGCACCTGCACTGTGTAAAGTGTACACCAATTTGTTCTATACACCTGTCCTTTCTTTGAAACACGTTAAGTATTCAATATTCGTAGTGAAATAAATTTCAATATTATAATTTACAAAATTTATGTATTTGAGTTAATAAGATTTTTAATAGGTTAAATAAAATAAGTGTGACATAAATTTCGTGTAATTTAATTATGACTACAAATGAAATGTACACCATGGTAATAATATTAATATGGTCTACAGTTTAGACTTTAAATGTTCTGTGCCGATTTTTACAGTATAGTACACACCTTTTTAACCTCACCATAAAATATCAGGTAACTTTAAATTGTGGGACGCTAAATTGTGTAATGGTAAAGATATTAATTATGAAACTGATGTTGACACCGTAATCAGAACGTACTAAACAAATTCTAATTTTCAACAAAACATGTAAACAATTAATTGGTATAAAAAGTTGAAGTCTTTTAATAATAATTTTATAGACAATGGTTTCAAGCTTTTTTTATTTCGAGATGTAGTATAATTTTTCCTCCATTCATTACAGCAATGCTTACTTTAAAGCTTATACATACGTCGTAATTGAGACAATGTAATGATCTCAAAATTACGAATGTAGTATTTTTTTTGCTATAATCACCTCAACTAGCAAGGAAAATGCTGTGTAAATTTTATTTTTCACTACTAATAAATTATCTTAATTCGATTTTCTGTCACTCTTCAATTACTTTTTGCATGACTGTCTAACCTGCAATTATTAGACTTCTAATGTGTTTAGCTTTTATATGTAACTTTTGTATTTCATAAGGTTTTTGTATTATTGAAAGCTAGATTTGCTGCTAGTTAAGTAAATGCCGTCTCATCGCGTGTTTTAAAATCACGATATTCATATTTTTGGTTCTTCAAA
The DNA here is from genome assembly GCF_912999745.1 of Papilio machaon. Classification (NCBI taxonomy): domain Eukaryota; kingdom Metazoa; phylum Arthropoda; class Insecta; order Lepidoptera; family Papilionidae; genus Papilio; species Papilio machaon. The sequence continues at coordinate 3,178,957 of NC_060005.1, forward strand.
TCTAAATTATACCACGTAAATTTCATGTAATCAAAGCGTAAATTAGTAGATTAAAAATTAGAAAAGCTTTGTTTTAAAATTATAATAAACACAAAGTAAAAAAAAAAACTAGTCCAAAGATGTAATTAACGTAAACCTAGTGTGCACATCTATTATATAGCACAAACTTATATTAGTATTTGTTAGCAATTTAGTATGAATTTTATAACAACGTATTTTCATTGAAATATGAAATACGAATTGCGTAACCCTAACGGAAAAACTGATAAATGACAGCCTATTGTGCAACAAAAATATGAATATTGGTATCTTTTATATTTCTAATACTACTGTCACCAGGGTAATTAACACGTTATTACGATTGTTATGATATCCAGGTGCAATAGTTGAAAAAATAATGAGCGAATACTAACAAATTTATTTCTGTCTCCCTTCTACACATACACACCCACTACGGTAAACGGGACGCAACAGTGTCAGTGTACTACTTCCCAACAGCGGAAGACGATGAGGATGGGCCCACGTTTAAGGAAAGACTCCTGGAATGCCTGATGAAAGGGATTGATTTCTTCTGCGTGTGGGACTGCTGTTGGTTGTGGCTGGAGTTTCAGAAGTACGTCGCGTTGCTCGTCTTCGATCCGTTCGTGGAGCTGTTCATTACATTGTGTATCGTCGTCAACACGTTATTCATGGCCCTGGATCATCATGACATGGATAGAGATATGGAAAAGGCGCTTAAGAGCGGAAATTACGTAAGTTTTTATTTTCTTCAATTATTTTATTCTGGAACGAATACTAGGTTGTTTACTAGACAAGTTCCATGTCCTTTACTAGATCAAAGTAGTCTATATAACATAAAAATAATAATGGTAAAAAATAAGACATTATTAATAGATAGAATCTATCTATTTTTCATATTAGGTAAAAGTGAAATAGCAATAACAGACAACAACGTAATTTTCGTTGTTTTCCCATTCCCAAAATATTAGGAATATCGTTGGATAAAAAATAACATAATTTCTTTTCTAGTTTTTCACAGCTACCTTTGGAATAGAAGCTATGTTAAAGTTAATAGCAATGAGTCCAAAGTATTATTTTCAAGAAGGATGGAACATTTTTGACTTTATCATTGTGGCATTATCGCTGCTTGAGTTGGGACTGGAAGGAGTTCAGGGTTTGTCTGTGTTACGTTCGTTTCGACTGGTAAGTTGTATAAACTTTTATTTGTATTACTGATATTGAATTGGTGTACTGTCACAGATTTTATGAATAACTTCAATATATTACGAATAACTCATTAAAATTTATTTCACCATTATTTTTATACTTGCAACTTGGTAGAAAGCAAAAATGCTGAAGATGGATAAATATATTCGGAATAAAATGAACCTCTCGTTCGTGTTTGTCTCTTATTTCTTAATTATTGATATATGTATTTTTATTTAAAGTGTTTTATGAACTAAATTTTCAGCCTTTATTTAAAGCAAACAAGTGTGTTAATATGAAAACTCCCTTACACTATGAATGGTTTTATGTAAATTTGTGCAATGATGTATTTTCAGCTTCGTGTATTTAAACTGGCTAAGTCTTGGCCGGCGCTAAACCTTATTATATCCATAATGGGTAGGACCGTGGGCGCTTTAGGGAACTTGACCTTTGTACTTTGCATCATTATATTCATATTCGCGGTGATGGGAATGCAGTTGTTTGGGAAGAACTATACAGGTTCAATTTGAAAGAAAATTTAGCATCTCTAATTAAAGACCTCAGCTTCATTATCGATTATTAAGCTTCACACTCCCTACTAATTTACACAGGGCTTTGGTTACCATTTCATGAAGGGCGAGAGGCTCGCGCCGTGGCTTTATAATAACTTGGAGAGGCCATCAAATGGGCCCCAAGGAGAGACGTTATAAAGCTATACACGCAGCTTGGGATCATGAGTTGAGCTTTGCATCAAGTATTTTAGATGTGACATGCAGCTTCGCTTACTCTGGGTATTTTGATCAGGTCGTCCGTTGATGGGATCTATGTCTATTAAGTTTTATAAAAGAACACAAACATTTCGATCAAACGACGACGGAACATAAATCCCGATCATATTAATAACAAATGCACACTTCGATAGGTTACTTCAGCACACATTTGCATATTTTTATCTGATTCAGAATCACTTACCTGAGGGGGAACCAAAATAATTTACTAGAAAGCCAGTGAGTGATTCGGGGTCCCCGGTACAGGCAGTAGCATAGGTGAAGCGCCGGTGAGCGAGCTTGTGTGACGCCTTGTTTCACAATTTGTAATTGCAGCTTCGAGTTTTCAAATTGGCAAAGTCATGGCCGACACTTAATTTACTCATCTCTATAATGGGTAGGACGATGGGTGCCTTGGGCAACCTGACCTTCGTATTGTGCATCATTATTTTCATATTCGCGGTGATGGGTATGCAACTGTTTGGAAAAAATTACGTGGGTAAGTGGTATTGGTGGGATGTTGCATGTTCGTTGGTGTTTGAACTTGGCGGCGCAGGCCTAGCGGACTGCCAGTGAATGTACTTCGTGTTATCTTACAGTAGGACATATCTGCTTGCTTTAAACGCAGTTTATTGCTATTCAATCTCTTTTATATTTTCATAAATGTCTATGAGTTAACTTTTTGTTTTCTATGGCATGATGTTGGCGGTACTCTCAGGGGATTCAAATATTTCTGTATCTTAGATATCTTATAGATTGTGAAATACATTCACTGAGTTCCCGTAAAGTGTGGATAAATATTGAGAATGTTCCGCCATTATTTTCGTTGTCAGCTCTCTCCACACTTTAAGCAGGTCCCCGCCATGTTTCAATAGTACTTATAATGTGTTGGTGTGCGTCACACTGTAATGCTCAGTTTCCTGTTAGAAGATTGGCAAGATTCAATGTGGTCCTTACAAGTGAGCTTTCACTCCAATATATCTATATGTAAATTGTATTTCTGTATATCGGTCTCTATGCCCCCAATATGGCGCCTCACTTGTGAAACGTTCCAGCTAACTACCGCTTCTTTCATCTTTGTCTTATTTTTGAGCACACACCATTGTCGTTCTACTTTTATTTATAATTTCTATTTTCTTTTTTAAGCGCTTGTACTTCTTTCTTGCCATGTGATGTGAAGTAAGTGTCTTGTATTGTTATGCATGTAATCGATTCTATAGTATATATGTTAATATTTATGTATTATACTTGAAAACTTATATATTCACAAATATATTCTACGCATGCTTTAAATGCAATTAGCAGTAAAATCGTAGGTCGTAAACATTTACTTGTATAATTTAATCATGAAAAGAAAAAATTACCATTCTGTGAAAGTAAATTGTACTTTCTGCTATAGTACTTTTTCACAAAACTAAATACGTATCATGTTGTACGGATCAACGAAGAAAAGAACTGCGAAATTACTGCTAAGTTTATACAAATGTTTGCTAATTCGTTGTCCTGGTTAAGTGACAAACGCGGTTTGACGCAACGCCAATGTTTCAAAGAATCGTTCTAAGTATTTATGGTCTACGTATAGGTATATAATAGAACCGCGTCGCGTTCGTCACATTTCAGGCCATCAGTTGCTATTTATGCTTTAATGATTATATTAAAATAGAAATGTTAACATAAGACATTATGTAATAATTATTAATTATGAACTTACATACAACCAAAACTTGTGATCGTCGTCTCCCTGGCATTATCCCACTCACGAGGGGTCGGCGGAAAAGGTTCTATTAAAGTTTTCCCTTAATTACTTGGGATAAATATTTTAAAATTAAATAATTATAAAACCAAACCTTGTGAACCGAGTTTTGTAAAGAACAAATTGCAAATTGTCTTATGGTTACATTTTAAAATAATTATGTGCGGTTTTATATGTATCAGTGACAAAATCAAACAATCTATAATGTTTACAATGTTTTTGCTATAAATGTGAACCACATCGTCTGTTTACGTCTAAAAGTTAACCAATAAAGTTGTGATATTAACAAAGCGTGTAATATAAAGTTATCATAGCATATATTCATTGTTGTGCAATAAAATCGTAAACAGACTTGGATTTCCACAAGCGTTCCTGAAGTATAATGCACAGAGCTTGTATTGATAACATTCTAAAACGTCCCTCTATACCGCAAAATTGGAGTCCGTACTAAGAACTAAATAATGGTTAACCTTATTTTAATTTTAACAATTGATGTATACAGATTACGTGGACCGTTTCCCTGACGGTGACCTACCCCGCTGGAACTTTACGGACTTTATGCACAGCTTTATGATTGTTTTCCGCGTACTCTGCGGAGAGTGGATAGAAAGCATGTGGGACTGTATGTTAGTGGGCGATGTATCCTGCATACCATTCTTCCTCGCTACCGTCGTCATCGGAAATCTTGTGGTTAGTATCACTTTTAAGTTCCACAAAAAATCGACCGTTGCATAAGATAACTTTACAAGAAAATATCGCTATCTCTGTTTATTTTAATGAATGACAGGGATGACATGTTTTTGCAGAGCGACAGTGGTAAAATTTAGTAAAACATAGTATTGTTGCCCTTATTATCAGAGAATCTCTTATATGTCACCTTCCTCCAAAAATTAAAAAGGACTCTTCAACTTGATATCAGACAAAGTCAAGAATTACGTGAAGACATTTTGGAAAATCGTGTTAAAAGAAATAACTAATTCCAGGTTCTTAACCTTTTCTTGGCTCTGTTGCTGTCCAACTTTGGTTCATCGAGTCTGTCGACGCCGACCGCGGATCAGGATACGAACAAGATAGCAGAAGCCTTCAGCAGGATATCCAGATTCATTGATTGGGTCAAGCGCAACGTTGCCGACATTCTCAAGCTGCTAAAGAACAAGCTCACCAACCAGATAGCCATACACGCGCCCGGTAAGACGTATACCATTGTGTCGCATGTCCTTTGTGTTTGTGTGTAAGTTTGCAGATTGCTAGTATTGGTGTTGTGTTTTGTATTATTAACTATGTCGGCTATATGTTTTGTACATGGAATATAGTTTTTATACTGAATTGAAACACTAAAAAGGTGTCCAAAATCTAGGAAAATACTATAGGAAAACCTTGGTCATTTTAATAGCAAGTTTTGTAACATGAAAATAAGCTGAGCTTTGTGTACTCACCGTATTTATGATAAACGGCATGATTTTAACGAGAGTGGGTTTTCAATGAATTTGTTTTGTTGTTTAGCATGTGTGTTAATTAGGGTTGTCACTGAAAAAGAAGATTCAGTATTTTTAAATCAATTTACTTGATGATAAATTGTTTACTTAAGGTGACAACCCTATTTGAGCTGTGTGATATGTATAAATACTTGATACATATCACCACTGTGCGTTGCTTGAGCCCTCGCATTCAAGTGTAGATATTTCAGACCTTGTTGTTTTATAATTCCTTGTCGATACAATACTGATGTCGTAGTTAATCATTTCATTATTTTTAAGAGTTGTTAATTTAGTCATGATTATAAAACAATCAATAGTTAGTTCATATCGTTTAGAGTTTTGACCGTTTTATTTATACGGTTCATAAACATTTTGGGCCTTACCATAAAAATTTAGACAGTATTTCAAATACATTTTAGCTTAAACATAAGTCAAGCCTTTATATCGTGACTCTAGCGCCCGGCGCGGATTTTTTGACAAAGCAAGCCATGATTGAAACATTATTATACGTAGGCTTGCGAAATGCAGTCTTTACCAATACCGAATGCATACTTTCCTATTTTGGTGATCCATATTTATGGTGAAACATATAACCACGTTGATACGTCAAATGGTTAAAACACGTGTTTAACTAAACACTATTTGTCTAACAGTTTGTGACCTTGAATCTTTTGCTCCTGTTTACTCCTTTACTACTCGCAAAGCGTCTAATCATTACATTATTTTAGGTTAGGATAGATTTGATGTTTTACATATTAGATGAGTTGTAGATTTATTGTTTGGTGTCTTTGCTAGATTTTATAACCAGTATGATTTAATAATTACATTTAATTTACATATAAATCTCTAGATGAAATTATGAATAACAATAAAAATACTCGTACAGAACAAGACAAGATACCATATAACTTTGTTTGAACTAAAACTTATTTGTGACTAATTAACAATCTCTTATTTAAAATTACTTAGTTTTGTTGTGATTTATGATTTTAAACGTTAATATTGGATTTGTAATTTGTTGGAATCTACATTGCTTTGTATGTGTGTGTAATGCATGTGTATATTAAAATGTAATGTATGAATTGTTGTAGTTATTAATATGAATGTATAATTTGTGAAAAAAATATATCAATTGTAACACCAGTTTCTATGTACCACAATAAGAACTTAGTGTTATGATACCATATAATGGACCTACGACCTACCGTCCTGGAAAAACAACGAAACTGCTTACTAGATCTTGGTGAAATTTCGTATCTGTGTATATAAGTACCGGAATCCAATAAAATTAAAAAAAAAGAAAGTATGATTTATTCTAAAAGTAAAAAAAATATATCTCTGGCAAAACACTTTTTCTAACGTAACTATGTAATTTTAGCTATGTTTATTTCACAATAATTCTTCTCTGTGTCTCACAATTTTTGCAAAATAACTAAAAAAAATCAAATGTAATGTTCGCAATATCTAGAATTTGATGTGTCTCTGTTTACTTAATTTAGGCTTACTGTCGAATCTTAGGATAATCCGGTACCATTTAAGTAGGATACGTTTTATTTCAATTATTGATATGGGTACTAGTATAAAGTCGGGAATGTCGCTAATGGCAAAAATAAAAAAAACGATTTTTTAATGTCAAGATAGTAAACCTATATTACTTAAATATTCCTTAAAAATGTTTTGATATTTCATAGTTCTAATTGTAATATTGTAAGTTCATTGTAATTGTTTGTATGTTTGATTATCTTATATGTCATTATATCTTATCATTTAATTAATCACTTGTAATATTCAAATGAATTTATAAGTTTTTTTTTGTAGATAAAAAGATTTGTTCTGTTTAATAGCCTTTTTTTGATAAAAAGATTTGTTCTATATTGTATAATAGCCGAGAGTTCTACTACGGAAAATGATTATATTTCAGATAGAGATTGATATACAAGTTCACGATGATCTAGTTATTTCGGGGCGATTAGTTTTATTATTATTTCGGTCTGTATGTAGAAGCTGGTGACTTAATAATAATTAATATACAAAATTTAAGAACGATATTTTTTATAACTGATATTGTATTGACTTGGGAATATAATTTAAGTTGTTTCGTCCTGGTCTGATTTCTATGCTTGGGTGCTGGCGGCGTTGACGTACGGTGGAATGACGTGAAAATTAGGCTTAAAGGCGGCATTATGTGGCCGCTGTGTCTCTTCAGAGCGAGTCGACAATGAACTAGAACTGGGCGCAGACATCGATGATGGAGTCTTATACAAAGATAAGAAGCTCAAAGATCAAGTAGAAGTTGCAATCGGTGATGGAATGGAGTTCACAATACCAGGTATCTATGAACTGAATTTTACCACAAAATCTGCCATACTCAAGAGTTGAATGGTCACTTAAGTATTTATTTAGGGTAGATTTTAATGACTACACAATGAGAGCTAAAACTAATACGACTGTTTATAGGAGACAATAAATATAAAAAAGGAAAAATAATGCTAAACAACATAAATGCAATAACGGACAATCACACCGACAATAGAATAAACTGTGAACTTAATCATCACGGATTTCCTATACAGGTATGTATCTTGATAATGAACAAATATTGTTTAGTAACAAATGTTTGTTTTGGCACATTAGGAACAAGACTTCTCGTCTGTTCGGTGTGCCAACTCCAACGTTGGGTACAATAATGTATTATAACATAATTATGTTATTAGGACGATGACACGATCAGTCAAAAATCATATGGTAGTCATAAAATAAGATCTTTCAAGGATGAAAGTCACAAAGGTTCAGCCGACACGATAGATGGAGAAGAAAAGAAAGATGCTAGCAAAGAAGAATTGGGCTTAGAAGAGGGTAAGATTTTCATTTAAACAACGAAATATTTTCAATTTAAAAATCATTATATTATATGTAATAATATTATATATATATTACTTGTAAAATATTATCTTTAGCTTAACTCTATACCGTGACGTTTGCAATCAATTTAATCCTATTACAATTTATTATCTTAGTAAAAAATATTTATCTTCATAATTGCTATCTAAATATTTATAATTCTATGGCGTCTGATATTTTATTTATAATAATATTATTATAATTAAAGTTTTTTTATGAAGAATCGCTCGATTTTAATACCTCCTTCACCGGCCTTTAAAAGTTACTATAAAGAAAATTAACATACTGTCAAAATCATTTTGTAAGTTGAGAGGAATCCGCCGTTCCTCTGGTGTTGCGGATTTCCACGGGTGTTAATGATCAATGGCTTCCAATAGTCGTTTACCCCCTTATCATAAAAAAGTAGGTAATTAACGAAAGTATGGATATTTCACAGAAATGGTTGAAGAAGAGGAAGATGGTAAATTGGATGGTCTAGGGAAACATGACATCATAGTGGCTGCTGATGAAGACGTTGTAGACGATACACCTGCAGATTGTTGTCCTGAACCATGTTACCAACGGTTTCCTTTCCTAGCTGGCGACGATGAATCGCCTTTCTGGCAAGGCTGGGCGATGCTCAGATTAAAAACATTTAGGCTGATTGAGAACACGTATTTTGAAACTGCTGTTATTACTATGATTTTACTGAGTAGTTTAGCTTTGGTAAGTCTTCTATTAATATTAAATTTAACCTATTTTATTTTTATAGTTTATTCTTTGATCACATCAATATATTCTTCGGTATTTATTTCTCAAAGAGTTTTTTATGTCCGTCGATTTGAGTGAATAGAGTGGAAAATCATTTTAATGGAATCTTATTTTTACAGGCATTGGAAGACGTTCACCTACCGCATAGGCCTATCCTTCAAGACATCTTGTACTACATGGATCGGATCTTCACAGTCATTTTCTTTATCGAGATGTTAATCAAATGGTTGGCGCTTGGTTTCCAGAAATATTTCACAAATGCTTGGTGCTGGCTTGATTTCATCATCGTCATGGTAAATAATCAAATTATATCTTTTGAAAGCACTATCATGATCTCAAACATGCGTAATAATAATGCCATTTAGATTGTTTTGTATAATAATTAAAATTATGAATGAATAATCAACTAATTTTTGAAAATTGTTTGTAAAAAGGTAAAACAAGGATCTATAATGTATCAACTATCCATTTAACGTTTTGAGTATATCAACCTACTAAAGAGAAAATTTTAGTAACTCTATTGAAGTCTGAACTTTGTAAGAAATAATGATTCCTGTGTATTGCTTTTCTTTTATCAATTGCGGCGGTGTCAGAGTGATAGATAATCCGCTGTTTTAATAAAAATAACTAGGGAATCTAGAAATAGGTAATATGAATGACGAGTAATGTCGCGGTAGTTGTCGCTCATAAACCACGGGGCCGTGATGGCGGGTGCGGACGACATCCCCGCGTTTCGCTCCATGCGAACATTGCGCGCGCTCCGCCCCCTTCGCGCTGTCTCCAGATGGGAGGGGATGCGCGTGAGTACGCGCTGTCGACGCAACGTTTGCCGTTTGCCTACCCGATATGGTCCTTAACGCTACCCATTGATCGAACTACTATTCCTGTTTGTTTTAAAGTGTTTTGCTTGACTCGAAATTTGAAGTTTCTTTTACTCAAAAGTATCAATGTGCAGCGTTACCCAGAAGCGTTAGCTTTGACTGTTCGATGTTATCTGCAGTGGAGACTCAGTTCCCGCTGACTCGAGCTGTTCATGTCTCAATTGTTGTTTGTGATTCGACGTTTGCTTCTATTCTCTCTAATGTTCAGTTTGACAAATTCTTCGTTAGATACTTTGTTATCTATAAGGTCTTGCTGTCAATCACTAGTTGTCCAAATGCATGCCTTTTTTTCCAGATATAAAGATAAAATAAAGACCTAAATCTGCTCTGAACCTGAATGCTATTATTTTGATAATTCTGTGTAAATAATTTATTTATCCTGTGTTTCTTTATAGAATTAGATATCAGAGAAACTATAAAATATATTTTTGATCGTTTCTCTAATATCTTTGGTGTTTATCTTGATGTACCTACCTACTGTATATGTGTGTGTTCATTGTGCTTTCTGAGCTTTTGTTATCCCCGCCCTTTTTTATAGGACTGTATTAAACAAAACATGGTATTTGGTATTCATCTCGTCTTCTACATTTATCATTCTATATACTTATCTTAGGTATTGGCAAAGGTGGGCATTAACTCGTTAATCCGTTAATCGTTAATTAACGAAGTTAACATTTTCCTTAACGGATTAACTTTTAAGTTAAATTCAAAAAGTGTTAACGCTCTTGTTAACTTCCGTTAAATTCTACTTCCGTTAATTTAGTCCGTTAATTGTTACAATAGACACTTATTGACGTGTTGTCATTTTATTTAAATTATGCATCAGGCAACATTCGTAAGTTCGGCTATGTTCGGCGACCGTCGGCGAGTCGAATGGTGACCGAGAACAAGAGAGAACACGAGAACGAGCGAGTGTGATGCATGTTGTACAATACACCGAGCGGCCGGGATAGACGTGATAAAAAGAGTACCACAGAATCCTTGTTTCTAACAAGGATTCTGTGTAGTAGTGACGATTTAAATAAACTTACCTCTATCAAATATTGCGAAGTTTAGGCGCTAGACACCTTCAAAGTTTAATAATTATTTCACATTAACACAAATATCTCGAAAAGTCTTTATTACATTTAATTCACATTAAAACTGGTTTTCATTTATTTAATATCACTTTTTTTAGAACAAGACTTTGTTATAAAATCAACATAAGGTTCGAAAACACGTTACTCTTAATACAATAATTGTTATACGTGAGACGCAAAATCTATTAAAAGAGATAAACTCTGCGTTGAATTGCAATCAAAATAATCAAGTGTGCATTACTCTTCAACGTCGTACCTAAAATACAACTAAACTTTCTTGCAGACAAAAATGTTTATTTTAATGTTGGAGTTTAAAGACAACAAAAAATATAAAAAAAAATAGTTTATGGTTCATTTGAAAAAGCGTACAAATAGGATTTTTTTGTCATTGCGTAGATAAGAAACAAACAATGAAAAATAAGTTTAAAAATTCGAAAGACGAAATGTGCACGCAATAAACGTTCCTCAAAAACAAAAGGGATTTAGGTGTTTATTACCGTCGTTTGTTTTTTTGGGGCTTCTTCATAGTCAACGAAAAATAATTTTAACAACAACAAAAATATGAACAAAGGATCAAATGGACAGCCGCACAGAGAATGCGATAACGAACTCGATGGATTTATGGCCCCAACCCTTCTAATGGTCGGGGATGCACGTGCGCTGCGAAAAGACAATAGCGAAGATAATTTGTTTGTTTACAAAAAAAAGTATACGACAAAACGAGAAAGAACGAGGAAAAAGATAAAATAATTATGTTAGTGAAATAATGTTAAACTGTGTTATACTAAATTTTATATATGAAATGTCGACACAAGTGACCTTTACAAAAAGACATCGATTTTTTTACGTATATCGAAAGTTTATTATCGAAAATTAATCGAATGTCGTTGAAAATAATTCAAAAAATATTCTTATTAATAAACTATAACGATTTTATAGGTGATAAGAAAGAGAGAAGACATCACCCGCGATCGGTTGTTTTCGTTATGTCGTGTAACTTATGCTCTATACACTGAGAGTAATTTAACTTGATTTAACATATAACAATAGATCGGACGATAGATCATTAGATGATAGAAGTTATCGAAAGCATCTCAGTTGTATGGTTTGATGCGTTGATATGTATCACTGGATTGGTTACATAGTTTATTTATCAATGATATAATAAGTTTCCTCTGATGTTAGAAGTACTATTAATAAATCTATATTAATAAATAAAAAGTACGTAAAAAATGATAAGTCTGTTCGTGGGTCCTTAGCTAAAATAAAATAAAAAAAATATTACCAAATTATACTACTACTACAGTAAATACTGCACAAAAGTTTTGATTGTTTTCTTTTGAATATTATCACATGTCTTACTGTTTAATAGAAAATTTGTGTTGTCTAAATTTAGTTAGCTCTCTAATTCCGTGACGTCGGACTGTCGATAAAAAAATTGACTGAAAAAGTAAATTGTCCATCATTGTCAGTTAGTTATTGTCTAAATTATATTTTAGTATATTATATAACTAAACTATAGATAGGATTAGCGATCGCCCGAGATTTCATAAGCGCAGTAAAAAAATAGCCTAAGTTCTATTGAAAGTCTCGACAAAATCGGTCCATACGATTCGGAGATTATTCATATGGCCATTTCCCGCTTGTGCCTTATTATTTATTTATTTATTTACAATACAATAAAAACCTAAAATAGAACTATGTCCCACAAAATTATATAACATAATTTGTCTGTGGGATCAAAAAAAAAATAATTTAAATTTAAATTGATATAAAATAAAATTAGGTATGATAATTAAAATTTAAATTTAAATTAATATAAAATAAAATTAGATAAGTATGATAATTAAAATTATAATAAATTTAAAGAAAGTATAATGAAATCAGTAATGAGAAAAGAAGTTATGGCAATGAATGTAATAAATATTTTTTGAGTTTTTTTTTAAATTTCCCTTTGATACTTTCATCCGTAATGACTGCAGGTAAACTATTAAATATATACGGTACACGTTTTTTAAGAGTTCGGTCTCCGTATATATTATGTACCCTGGGCACCATATATTTACCTGCAATCATTGCTCGGGTATTGTAGGTATTACATATATTTTTAAAAAAAGAAGTATGCTCACGATTGTTAACTGCAATTAAATATTTATGTTTGACACTAACAGGAAGTATTTTACATATTTTAAAAAGTTTAAATGAGTCCTGATTATACTCGTAATATAAACAAAAATTAACTTTAACTGTTAACTTTAACTTGCGTTAAATTTTCGTAAATTAAACGCTTTAACGATTAACGAAGTTAAATTTTTATTTAACGAATTAACGATTAACGAAGTTAACTTTTTGATTAACTGTGCCCACCTATGGGTATTGGTTTCTGGTCGTTTTCTTCATCCATTATTGGATCATTGATAAGTCGTTTATTATTTTCCAGGTGTCGTTATGTTTGTTTAGGGGAGTCGAAAGCGATTGTACTGTTAAGTTATTAAAATCTTTGTATCCGTGTATTCTCAAACTGCATGTTGAATTTCATCAGGTCTCGCTTATAAACTTCGTAGCGGCGCTTTGTGGCGCTGGTGGCATTCAGGCGTTCAAAACGATGAGAACCCTGCGCGCGCTACGCCCGCTCAGGGCCATGAGCCGCATGCAGGGCATGAGGGTATGTACGCCTGCGTAGGTCGCTATCTCACTCTCGACACAAGCCCCATCAATTACTAACAATACTCACAGTAAGCAGTTACCGATTTCGACCTTTAGATATACACTAAGTAATTTATAAAAACCTACTTAATTTTTAAGAGTAAAGTATGAAAGTTGTTACCACATCGTACATTTGTTGATTCAAATGAGGTTATTATTCACATTAAACAATAAAACTTGTGTATTTTTTTCCTTTGAATATATTACATTTGCTTTTCTAAATATTCATACTTGAACACTGACACTAACATCACTGCAAATGTCGAGTTAACAAACATACACGTTTCAGTCATTTTATCAGTAATTGATTATCATGTTTGTAGCTGTGTCGAATTTGTATCGAAATCATAGCAGTAGTCGATTCGATTCTTCAACAATAGGGGAATCATTTTGACAACGATGGCACCCTGGAATGGCTTAGTATCATCTCGATTCGTCTCATTCTCTTTAAAGCAGTTCAATAGGTTTCATGTCGACGATTGTTTCATGTCATCTTTTGGTCAATCTTTTCTCTGGATATAGTATTTTCATAGTTTTAGAGTTTACTTTTGTAGTTATGTAATCTCTTATTTTAGATTCTGCACTTTAGATTATCCTTGCAAGGACATCGATCTTCGTGATCGCATGCCTATTTATGTATGTATTAATAGTGGTATTATATTATTGGCTCCTTGTATGTAGTTCTTGTTGCCTGATTGCATGACTGTGCCTTTATATATGTCTGTTTTGCACGTATGTTCATAACAATACCAGCTTAATATTTTACACAAATATTTGAAAAGATAAATCATTTCGATTAAATTTCATTTTATGAACATCTTAAACGTAAGTAGCAATTTGATTACTAATTTTTTATCAGTTAAAAAAATACATTTTTGCTTTTACTTTCTATATTTTTATGCTAATTATTTATTTATGGGACATTAAAGTAAAACCACAGGACAGTTATTTTGCGAGTATAAGTGCCGTACAGCAAAATTATTAGTCAAACACTTAGATGCAGTGACATAACGACATTAAAAATAATGCTGATTCTATCAATTTTTGCAATAAAATACATTGATAACATTTCTTTTGTTTTTTTTAAATCTGTTCATTGTTGACAAATAATCAGTTAATTCATCTGGAACTTGCCGTGCCGTTATTATGCTTAACACTTCTGCCACACTCACGAGATTTTTAATGGTTACTAAACTACACTAAGGGACAGTCTTTGGTCCTTTAAGTAACTTGTGTACTCTAAATGCGGCAGTTAGTTATGAGAGTTGTGTTGGTTATACTTTGGTGGCCCTAACCTATACATTTGACACTGTATAAGTGCGTGCGCGGCGTTGACTTCGATGTTTGGTGTGCAGGTGGTAGTGAACGCGCTAGTGCAGGCTATACCATCCATCTTCAACGTGCTGCTTGTGTGTCTTATATTCTGGCTAATATTTGCGATCATGGGCGTGCAACTGTTCGCTGGGAAATATTTTAAGGTTCGTAACGCACATTCTTGGAAATAATTCTGAACGGTACGAAAAGTAATTTAGACGATGTTAAACTAATAGGATCTAGATAATTATTTTCTTTTAAAATAGTGTCAACTACGTACGCGAAAAGATTTGTTCTTTTCTTTGCTTACATCAAACGCTTAAATTTATTATATTTATATATAATCAAAATTATTTATGAAAACTATTTATCAATTTTCAGTGCGTCGACTTAAATCACACGACATTGAGCCATGAAATAATCCCGGACCGTAACGCTTGCATTTTGGAGAACTACACGTGGGAAAACTCACCGATGAACTTTGACCACGTAGGCAAAGCCTATCTGTGCTTATTCCAAGTGGCTACTTTCAAAGGCTGGATACAGATTATGAATGACGCTATTGATTCCAGAGAGGTGAGTGACTACAACATATAAATAGTAATAGTTACCATAATTCAATATCATTCAAAAAATCATTTATTTTTATTGTAAATTCCCTTTACAGGTGGGACGTCAACCTATAAGAGAGACCAATATTTATATGTATCTATATTTTGTATTCTTTATAATATTCGGCTCTTTCTTCACTCTTAATCTATTCATTGGTGTGATCATCGACAACTTTAACGAACAGAAGAAGAAAGCAGGAGGCAGTCTCGAGATGTTCATGACTGAAGACCAGAAGAAATATTACAACGCGATGAAGAAAATGGGTTCGAAAAAACCTTTGAAAGCTATTCCTAGACCAAAGGTATATTACATTCTTGTTTAACTTTAAATAATAATTCACAAATTATGAAAAGTGGCGTATAACATTCTAAAAAATTCGTTCGTCGATAAAGTATTAAAGTTAAATATTTATTTTATAATTTCAGTGGAGGCCACAAGCGATCGTGTTTGAAATCGTGACTGACAAGAAGTTCGACATGATCATTATGTTGTTCATTGGTCTGAACATGTTGACGATGACGTTGGACCACTACCAGCAGTCGGACACCTTCAGCGCGGTCCTCGACTACCTCAACATGATATTCATAGTCATCTTCAGCTCTGAATGCCTTCTCAAAATATTTGCTCTGCGCTACCACTACTTCGTCGAGCCGTGGAATCTCTTCGACTTCGTCGTTGTTATGTTTTCTATTCTAAGTAAGCGATTTCATAACCCATCTATGTCTTGATCTTGTTTTAGTGAAATACGCTTTTAAGAATTAAGATCACTTAAGATACTTTAGTTTTCCTTCCTTGACATTTCATGCATCTATCTACATTCATATTCCTACATGCATGAAGTTGTTTTTTTTTTTTATTTTTAGGTTTGGTACTAAGCGACATCATAGAGAAGTACTTTGTATCTCCCACTCTTCTGAGAGTGGTGAGGGTAGCGAAAGTGGGTCGTGTGCTGCGGTTGGTGAAGGGCGCTAAGGGCATACGGACGTTGCTGTTCGCGCTCGCCATGTCGCTGCCCGCTCTCTTCAACATCTGCCTCCTCCTGTTCTTGGTCATGTTCATCTTTGCGATATTCGGAATGTCGTTCTTCATGCACGTTAAAAACAAAGGCGGCCTCGACGATGTATACAATTTCAAAACTTTCGTACAGAGTATGATCCTGCTATTTCAGGTAATAATTATAAATAAGTGTGATTAAATCGTGTTATATGAAGAGTAAAGTAATGATGTATCCAATATTTAGATGTCAACTTCTGCCGGCTGGGACGGCGTGTTGGACGGCATTATCAACGAGGAGGAGTGCGATCTACCGGACAACGAGCGTGGCTCGCCCGGCAACTGCGGTTCCGCCACCATAGGCATCACCTACCTGCTGTCCTACCTCGTCATCTCATTCCTCATCGTCATCAACATGTACATCGCCGTCATTCTCGAAAACTACTCACAGGTAACTATACGTTTAAATAACATTACGTCAGCCTAAATAATTTTTATAGAAAAATTTATGACATGAATTCCATATTTCCAGGCCACCGAAGATGTCCAAGAGGGTCTGACTGACGACGATTACGACATGTACTATGAAATATGGCAACGGTTCGATCCCGACGGTACGCAGTACATTCGCTATGACCAGCTGTCGGACTTCCTCGACGTTCTGGAACCGCCGCTACAGATCCACAAACCCAACAAATACAAAATAATATCTATGGACATTCCCATATGCCGAGGCGATATGATGTTCTGTGTGGACATCCTCGACGCGCTGACGAAGGACTTTTTCGCGCGAAAGGGCAATCCGATCGAGGAGACGGGCGACCTGGAGGTCGGGCGACCCGACGAGGCCGGGTACGAGCCGGTGTCGTCAACGCTGTGGCGGCAGCGGGAGGAGTACTGCGCGCGGCTGATACAGCACGCGTGGCGCCGACACAGGCGCGCGCACGACGAGCCGGCCAGCGAGGGCGGCGCGGGCGGGGAGAGTGGCGCGGGTGGAGAGGGCGCGGGCGCGGGCGAGGGCGCGCCCACCGCCGTGCTGCTGGACGGCGTGGCGGGCAACGGGCACCGCGTTGTGCTGCAGGGCGGCGGCGCTGCTCCGCGGCCGCCGGAGCCCGCGCCCCCACCCGCGCCCGTCTGACCCGCGCTGGCGCTCGCGCTGCTGCCCGCGCTCGTGGACTCCGCGCCGCTGCCCGCCGCGCTGCCCGACCTGCTCAGCCCGCCGCGCCGCACCTGACTCCCGCGGTGCCCGCAGCGCCCAGCGCACGGACCCTTGCACGGACTGAAGCACCGAGCGGAGCAGCTTATCGGAGCGCTTGTTACGCGACCGATTTTCGCGTGTTCGGTCGCATTCTGTTTGTGTTCTCGCGTCGAACCTTCCCGGGTGTGACGTGCCCGTTCGAATGTAGTTTAGGAAGCACGCTGTCCGTTACGTGGTATAGTCGTGTGGGATGGACAAAACTGAGAAAACTCTGAAAGCTTATTTTTATATTCGATAAAAATGTCTGTGTAAAGTTTAAATTGAAGAACGAGCATCGCTCGAAGCGCCTTTACGTCACTCGTCTACTGTCAGATATCATTTTTTCTTCCCCGAAATGGTGTCGCACAGTGAGAAAGTTTCAGTGCTGTTGAGAACGGGAGATCGACGCGGAGATGTTAGCTTGATTGAGTTCCGCTTCCGCGACGCCGCCGGCGCCGCAGCCCGCTTGCAGCCAAAGTACGCAGCGCTCAAACTTTTGCCAATTGTTTAAACTTTAAACGCAAAGTAAATTGTTTCGTCACTATAATATTACGTGCATATCTCATATTATACATTTTCGACTCGGCCATCAAATTGGGACGTTTATATATTCGTGTCTTATTCTGAACGCTTAAAGAAGCGTCGGCTACGAATCAAATCGGTCTTTTCCGTATTACTTTTAATAGTTCCAATTTTTAAGCTTCTTACAGTACCAAAACGACGACGCTACATCTTCTCCCTTGCCGAGGTCTGCTCGGAAAAAGTTTAGAAGAATTTTTGCAAAGTTATCTGTGTAAGCTTAGCGAATCAGCAGTGAAGTCGGTACAAGAATTCACTTCCGTCCTAATTCAGTACGCGTCATAGGAATCGAGCCATTTTACGTAACGCGCACCTCCACGTAGTTAATGTATTCACCTTCCCCTGAATAACATTAGCCGAGGCGAGAGCCCGCGCCGCACGCAAGCGGCCGGACCTTGCCGGACCGCGCCGGAACGCGCGCGGCCTCCTTCGTCCTCGCGCGACCTAGCTCGTTCTCTCGACGCCCGCCACGGTTCGTGTCGACAAACCGCTATCGGATCATCTCTTATTAGCGATAAGGTTATGAATAATACCTAAGAAATCGAACGTCCCTTACCGAGTAAGGTAGAAATTATTCAGATATTTTTATTTTTCGATTGACATCACTATAGATAGACAATAGTAGGCGCGAGGCCGCCTGGCCGCGGCGTGCAGCGGGTGTCACGTCGACTATTGAGTTTTATCAGTATCGTCTTTTCTAGCACAACAATGATTATTATTAGTTTAACTTTTATAAATTAACTTTGGAAGTGGTCAATTTTCTACTACTGTGTAAATATTGAGAGCTTAGCGCCGATCGCCTCAAACTCAGCGCCACGAGTCGCGCGCCATGATCTTGATTACGACTGAGGACAGCGGGACGCGGTTCGCGGCTCGCGGCGCGGCGCGGCCATGTTCCGAGCTTGGTGCAAGTTAGCGTGCTCTCGCAAGTTTGGCTTTCGTCATCGATCATGTCACCGAATAGTTGTGTGTCGGTTGTTTTTGATTCATTTTAAATTATAAAGTGTAATTTTCTAAGTGCGTGACGATCTAAATGTTGCAAAAGTTTAAAAGAGTCAGTGTATTGTAAACTAAAAGAGGCGCTTAACGTTTTGCACGTATTTGCAATAAGGTTTACGGTTACAGATGATAAATACGTAGGTAGTTATCGTGGGAGGACAACATCAAGCATGGCAGTGAGTGCAACGGCGCAATTCCCCATCGCCGCCGCACTCTCTGCTGTTCCTCCCTCCGTTGAGTTCCCTTGGTTTCGACCGCAGCAGTTCAGTTGAATCGTCGTTTTCGCATGACGAGACCGGATGTCGCGGGACGGGTCATTTAAAAGTGAGCTCGTTCACGTTCCCCAAAAAAGCTGTCAGATGTGATATCAATTTTTGTATGTGCAAGTCGGTCGCACAAATAAATGTATAATATTTTATATAGACATCTGTCGGCACCCGGCGAGCTTCGCAGAACGGCCCGTCCCGGGACCTCGAGGAGCTTTATTTGGTTATCATATCCGGAATTTAAAGTTGTGTTGGTTTAACCAAACGTTTTATCTACTATTAGGCATATTGGCACAAAAAAGTTGTGTTTAATTAAGTTTAGACAATAAGTTACAATATCATTGTATTGTTTATTTGAAATATACTTATGACAAAAAGTGAGTTCAGTTTGCTGAATGATAGAGGTTTAATTGAATATTTATTATATATATTGTTGAAGTTTGTACAAAATAAATTAAGTAAATGATAAATTATAGAACTTGACTGCTTTAATCTGTTGTTTGATTTAAAAAAAAACTTCCCGAATATTACTGTAGAACAGACCATAATATATTTAGATACAAAAGTTATAAAAGCGTTGTTTCTGATTGTTTCAATATATAAATATATATTTTTAAAAACGCCATCAAAAACTGCTATGGCATTCCTACTTGTCAGTTCAACGTCAGCATTCATAATTGTCACATTTATATTATAAGGAACGATGTTTGATCAAACCGTTTATTATAAAACCATCTGCCTGACTGTTTCGCACCGAAAGTTTGATCTTGTTTAAAGCTTTACGGGGCACTTCCGTGGTGTCAATCAATATGCAAACTGAATTTAATTTTTAACAATCCATTGCAGCGTATTTTGTGTTGAAATAAACTACTATTTTAATTGCATGGTTCCATCGCGATTTGCTCTGCCATCTTTGAAATCACAGGAACTTTTCTTACGACGATCATGACAAATAGGTTGCAAGTGACTGTTTTTGGTGATGAGAGATAGAAATGTCAGCAACGTGCGCTGTGTTCAATATCATAACACAATTAGTAAAAACTACCAACTTTAAAACCTATGTACAAGTGTTAGCAACACTGCAAGTATCGATTTTAATTCACGGTGATAGCGACGCTCTGTTGTCATTGTCAATATGTCAAAGTAATGTCAAATTTTTCAATTCAATTCAATTGTCTTCTTATCTTCTTAACTGTGTTATTTGGCTCAGAATCTGTCATAGCAGCAAAGTGTAATTATATTTCACAATTATAAGAAAATTACAACAAAACAAAACAATCATCGTGATTTCAACATGAACGTGTTACCAGCTCAGCCAATAGGCATTCAAAGTACAGCAGGAGCTGTACCAATTCGAAATGAAAAAGGTTAGTAAACATGAAAACAATCTACACTATCAAAAAATACCACAAAGTTGTAAAGATGCTAAACTTAATCAGCACATTATGACTAAAAGGTAAATTCGTTGGATGTTGTTAGTATAAAATGGTTTAAATTTTTTAGCTATCGATATTACCACAAATTGCTCTTGTATTTTTGTTGGCAATTATAAAAAATTATAAGTAAACAAATGATTTTGTCTTCACCTCTTCTATAAGTATTATCAAAGTGTACGACATTTAAAAAAAATGCATAATTTAAGGTTGTTTTTGTTAAGATATAGATACAAATTGATGTAATTTTGCAGGTGAATTGTCCATGCAAAAGGTGAAAGTGCAGAGATATATATCTGGAAAGAAACCTGATTACGCTCAAGGTGTTAGTTCTTCAGAGGAATCAGATACAGAAGATTTTATAGAGCAACAGAAACCTGAACGCAGGGTGCAGATCGCTTCACAAATTGGTACTAAACATGAGGAACACAGTGATTCAGAGAAAGAAGTAAGTGAAGTAGTGTTCTAAAAATACATAGAAAAATTAAGAGCACTTGAAATCGACTGCATTTATGTGTAGAAGTATGAAGGTAGAGGAAGCGAGAGAGGTGTGCTTGGACTGCCCTAAACAGAGGTCCTTGATCTCTGCCTACTCTTTTAGGTTATGGGAGTGAGTTATATTGTTGTACTAGATAAAAATATTTGAAATTATATTAGTTCAAAAATGAGCCTGCCTGTGTAGATGTATGAATGTGAAAATTGTGCAAGTATTGCTTCAAATGGAAAACAGTAATCTTTGCCTACCTTAACTAGGTTATGGTTGTGTTAGTTCATTTATAGGTAGCAGCAATTATAACAAATAAATCTGATTTCTAATTTAATATCGAACTGTGAGTTAACAAATCTGATTACACAATTATAGTATTTCTCAACAATAAATATTTTATACTACTTTCCGGGTTGAATACTCTGCAAGACAGTTTGATATTATAAATGATTAGACAAATAAACAAGAAAGTAATAAGATTGAATGATGCTACAATGTTACGAGGAAGACAAAAGAAATTATGAATGGTTAGTGTTATAAGATTTGATTAATAAGGGAGGGATTCAGATTTAATGATTGGTAGAGATGTATGGAAGTATAGTACTGTGCCAATACCTATGTATGGAAAAAGGCAGGCTGATAAGACTACATAGTTAATTTGTATATTTTATTAAGGTTGATGACCCCCGTCTACGTCGACTGCGCAGGGTGGCGCGGTCGCCCCCGCGCCGTGAAGAGCACAAGCCAGAAATTATTGATGCAGAACCAGAACCCGAGTCGGAATCGAGTGCGGAGGAGGAGCGTAACACTTCAGAAAGTGATGATGATTTGGACGAAGAGGAAATAGAGAAACGACGACAAGCTTTAAAAGCTAAACTAGCTGCAAGGTATTTATATGTCAAAATATGTTTACAAATTTTTCAATAAATGTCAATTCATAGAATTCTGAGATTATGGTGAATTTTAGAGAAGCAGAAAAGGAGGTTCTTGGTGGTGATGATGATGAGGAAATGTTAGACGGTGAGAAGGAAGAAAGTGGTTCATCAGACACAGAGTACACCGACAGTGAAGAAGATACAGGTAAAAAGCCCTGTATTGTCTATAAACTTAACATTTTATGTATTATGTTGTACAAATGCTTGCTATCAATGTTTAAAATTTAGTCACATATTAAGCTTTAATGATTTATAATTGCACTATAGTCTTTTTAAAAAATAAATGTAGAATTCCAAGAATTAACAAGGCTCTATAATTATATTCATTAACTAACTATTTTGATGCTTTCTATAGGTCCCAGGGTAAAACCTGTTTTTGTAAGGGCATCGGAGAGAATGACAGTGACGGAAAAAGAACGTAAATTAAAACAGCAGAAGAAAGAAGAATCGGATGCTAGAAAAGAAAAAGAAGAAAGGCGAAGAGAGGCCTTGAAGTTAGTTGAAGAGACAATACGATCAGAACAGAGGAATGCTCAGGTAAACTAACAATCTTACTTCTTACCTAATATTATAAATGTGAACGTTTGGATGTATGATTTTACCTGATAACTCCGCAGTGGTTCAACATACTCAAATAAGACAAAGTCTCCAATATCAAATGAGATACTTTTTATAATTTTTTTTAAATACCGCGCAAACGTAGTCGCGGGCGTAAGCTAGTTTGTTATATATAACATATTTTAATATATGTATTAATCTTGTAGAAAAAATATTTGATAGACATTGTTTCTAGAAATTTTAACAAAACAAATTGATATTCTTAAATGATTGGAAAAATTACATGGAGGTGAAAAAATTAAATAAATAAATAAAAAAAAATAACCTTTAAACGACTTACTTTTTTTTATAGAATAAACGGTTATCAGTAGTTAGATATATCTAATATTTATTTTTACCTGTTTATAACTTCCTACAATAAATATCAAAATTGTTTAAATAGCCTTGTATATTTTCACATAAATTATACATATTTATTTTAGGGTGATCAAAAAGAAGCAAATATAAATGATGTTTGTACTGATGATGAAAATGATGAATTGGAATATGAGGCGTGGAAACTACGCGAAATGAAGAGGATAAAGCGGGATAAAGAAGAAAGAGAAGCGTAAGTAGAATTTTGAATATATCCACAATATTCAAATATAGAAGTTTGTTAATTAATTTTTATTAGGAAAAGAGGAGCATTTGGAGGTATTTGATTTTCCAGGCGTTGGACCAGTTGTGATTGTCCAATGGGATTTTTTTCCTATTGGACCGATCAATCAAGGAAACAATGGGTTTTCTTATCCATCCTTTTTGCTTATAGGGAAAGATTTTTCTGGTTCTACCAGCTTGACATATTAAATGTAACGTAATTCTTATTTGAATGATTTTATATTACAAATTTTAATGTTACAATTTTTCATGTTACATTTTTTCACGTTACAAATTTTCATGTTACCATTTTTCATGTTACATCTTTTCATGTTACAATTTTTCATGTTACAAATTTTACATGTTACATTTGGTGGTTACATATGTTGCAGTATTGAGAAAGAGATGTTGGCGATTGAGCGCATGCGCAACATGACGGAGGAGGAGCGCCGAGTTGAACAACGACTGAATCCTAAAGTTGTCACTAACAAGTCTGTTAAGGGGAAGTACAAGTTCTTACAGAAGTATTACCACAGGTATATATTTTAATAGATTTAAAATCAACTGTATTTAACTTGCTTAACTTTTCTAGGTTATGTTACCGTTTACCGGATCTCCTATACTTTCTGAATCTTTTTTCTTATTTAAGACCATCTTATAGGCTTTTAATTGACATGTTTATTGATTATTACTTGTAGTGTTATTAGATTTGCTTACGTTTTACATTATAATGTTACAGAGGTGCGTTCTACTTGGACAAAGAGGATGAGGTATACAAACAAGACTTCTCCGGACCAACATTGGACGATCACTTTGACAAGACTGTTTTACCAAAGGTAATTGCAATAAAACTTTTTTATCTACATGCTATTTACTAGGACGGCTTATTTATTACCTGACTGACACAGAGGGTAAAAAATTTCGCTCGTTTCTTTTATATATATATATAAATTACTTTGTGACCGATGAAATTCGAAATAATGAAAAAAAAAAAATCTCACTCGTCATAACTTTTTTCTTTTTCAAAACTTTTTTCGATGTTTTTTAGAATATCGAAAAATAAGAATGTTTTTCATATAACATTAAATTTAATTTTTTTTACATTGAGAAAAATTAAATCCTTGTTTTCAAAACGCAGACAATAGATGGCGCTATTTCATATATTGTCTTCGCTTCAATCAGTCGCATTTCTTTTCTTAAATTAAGGTTAGATTATTTATTTTTAATAATAATAATGAAATATGTTGTACTAGGTAATGCAAGTAAAGAAGTTCGGTAGATCAGGACGTACTAAGTACACTCACTTAGTAGATCAGGACACGACAGAGTTTGACTCCGCCTGGAACAATGATGGCGCGGCCGCAAGACTTTCTAACTACCGCGGCGGTATGAAGCAAGTCTTCGACAGACCGACTGCCAGAAGGAATCATACAAGCACATAGCATACTGATAGTTCTAGCCCAAAACATGAAATGAAATCTAAGGAGAAACTAACTAAAATAGTTAGAAAAAAACAGATTAAATGAACTTTGAGGCATATAAAAATTGTTTTTGTCAATAAAATCTGAGGCAAGACGTATGGTCTAGGACATTATTTGAAAATTAACTAGAATGACGCAATGACCTGAAGTGGGTTTTAATCGCCTAGAAGTCTCCACACTTCGCAAGGAGCTACCTTAAGTCTGATTCTACCTCTTAGAATGACCAAGTTAGCAAATTAAAATAAATAATTTAAGCCAAATGGTTTGAGAAAAAAATAAAAAATAATGTTTAAGAGGTTAATCAGAAGTGTAAAAGGACTGAAACACATGTTCAAATACATTTAAATCTTCTCTTTTAACTAAGAAGATAACAAGTTTTTATACAGGTTTATCAGCTGTGAAAACCCATAGCAATACAGATCATCAGTATCCAGTAGCTCATAAAAGAAAAAACCTAGCATGTTGTTCTTCTGTTCGTGTTTCTATATATAAGTGAATATTGTAATATGTATAATAGTTACGTAAATAAAGAAGTAAGTTTTCTTCATAAAGTTTGTTTTATTACCTTTCTACGCTTACGGCTACGCGTGTCTACGGCTAAGTCTACGCCTACGCCTACATCTACGAGCACAGCTACGTCTACGCCTGTGTCGACGAGCACAGATACATCTACGCCTACATCTACGAGCCCAGATACGTCTACGCCTACATCTACGAGCACAGATACGTTACGAGAGCGTTATGTTACAAGAGTTTCAAAAGTGACTTACATAAGTTTCGTTGTTTTTGATTTTCAGATTAACTAAAATGATTAAAATTAACAGAAAAAGAAGATTTAAAGCTAAAATACTCTTTTTTTTAATTCCTCGTGGACGATAGTCAACAGAAAATACAAATGTAATCTATTAAGGGATTTCTCTTATATTTAAAGTTTTAATAAAATTGGAACTTTAGCCTGTCAGTAAATGTCCACGTAGAGAACGGCTCTAGTGAAGCGTACCTAAACATTCCTAACGACATAAGTTTTTAAATCTCTCTAAGAACGGAAAACTTGGATTTAAGTCCTCATTAAACTCCAATCTTTGTAAATCCAACAGAAAATGCACGGTCCTCTGAATACTAGTTATCTCATTTACGTAATAAATTTGAAAAAATACAATGACTATAAGCTAAAATTTAATTTCACTACGATTTTATGATAACTAGTAGCCTATTCCATACGTAATTAAAGTAATCAAAGAACCCATAGTTCGTAATCAAAGATTTTTATTTTTGAACTCTTGTCAAATTTCCTTATAAAAGGGTACAAAGTTTGCGCTTCACTTACTATTAATAATTTATTTCTGACAATTTGCACTCACAAAATTACATTATTATAAAAAAACTAGCTGTCGCCCGCGCCATTGTCCATGCGATATTAAAAAAATTTAATAAGTATATGTGTTCCTCCAGACTATGTTTTACATCTGTGCCAAATTTCATCAAGCGTTGAGCCGTTCCGGAGATACCTTCAAACAAACATCCATCCATCCATCCATTCATCCATGTAAACATTTGAATTTAAAATATTAGTAAGAGAAATATACGAAAGTAGTTAATGTCTCAAACAAGAAACAACTGAAATCTGAAACAATGTTGTGATGAACTTCAAATCCCTTATTGGTCGTAAGGGCAGGTCTTTCAAGGTGCAACTTAGGTACGGCTACCACCCGTTTTACCTCAAATAATACAAACAATACTCTACTAGTACTTTACCTCACTGTGAACAATGTTTTTTAATACAACGAAGTATTACATTATTTTTTTAATATAACGAGTCTGACTTTGAAAAAAAGATTCAAATTATTATTTATCATCATGTCAAAAATTAGATGCTGATTGAAATCTTACTAATATTATAAATGTGTAAATATGGATGGATGTTTGATACTAAATATATCTAAAACGATTTAACAGATCTCGATGAAATTCAGAAACGAAACACACAACACGGAAACAAACACACAGTCTGGATGAACAAATAGGATACTTACTAAGTTTTTTTTTTAATTTTGCGAGAGTGGAACCGAAGGCAAAAGTTAGTTAGTACTAAAATAACGGACGCTAAAAGTAACTAAAAATGGGGCAACTTACATGTCATGGCGTAATTTTTTGGACTTGTGGCGAATAATTTAAATTACCCGCCACTAGCGCCCGACTCGCGCTTGACGGCGCCGAGCGGCGCTCGGGGGCGATCGGGCGCGTGGGGGCGAGACGCGGTTTTTGAACAGTAACCGTGGAGTAACCGTTGAGTCCCGACAGCGTAAATACTTGATACAGAGAGCTTCTCAAGTCTTTTTGTGATGTGTATATTTAATTGTGCTTAAGTAAATCGTTTATAACTATAACTTGTTTTATTTAACGACACAAAAGAACATTCGTTAAAGACTCTATCATATTTGATGCAAGCGAGTTCGTTATTAAGATCAGATTATCCTTTTCTCTTTGAAGCTGTCGATTGCAGAACTTTATAAACCGCTTGATGTCACTCAAAAACTAATTAACTAGGAATTCTAAGAATAAAATTGCTTGTTTCTTTTACATAGTCTTTCCTAAGTCAATCAAACAGGCCAAAGTCACGTCACAATTTAGACGTTTTATTTTTTACAAAAATTTCCATAAACATTCTTGGTAAATTTAGGTGGGATATAGGTACATAATAAAAAAGATATGTTCCTAAAGCTTATCAAATAGGAATTAATGATAGAACTCTAAATGGTAAATTATTTTGGTTTTTGCAATTATTGTTTTCGTAATTAATTATGTTGAACAGTAACCAAAGAGTGATAATTTTCAACCGCAACGCTTTGTTGTCATTTATTGATAGAAGTTTGTTTTTCGAGTTAATTACAAAATGTTTGCACATAGACCGATCGAAGCTTTATTACGAAACCTATGATGTCAATATTGTGATTTAACGAATGCACTTATGTACTGTTGTCGCTAAACGATTAATTAAATAAATTGTTAATTGAACTTAATGAATGCTAATGAGCATAAATTGCAATTGTGTTTTAAAAGTATAGTATATGGTGTACAGTTACTGTTAACATTTGCTATAATTTCATACAAACAAGTTCTGAAATTCATGGTAATAGGTTTGTTATAAAAACAATAAAAAATGGTGTTTTACATTTTTTTCACAAAAGAAGCGTTTTTGATTACAGATAGAGACAGTATTTCTAGTCCATTGGTCAAAAGTTTTCATTACGTCTTTATTTTTTATTATAGGCAAAAACTGGTCAGTCAACAAAACGCAAAACTGTTGCGCTAGTTTTATAATAGAATATTTTATATTAATTAGATTGTTTATTTTGAATAAATGTTCATTTACGCCGACGTAATAATGTCAGAAGAAAATTGTTTACGTATTTAATATTTATGATGGCCACCGAACAATAACTGGCCATTAATAAGTGGCCAACGAGACCACCTTCACCTTAAATTATTACTAAAGAAGAATTATACTGATGATCTTAGTTTACATATTAAACACAAACTTGGTGTCATTTTATTAAATCTCAAATTTATTTTACAATAATTTTCATATTCAGTTGTCTGTTTGTGCATCGAGGGGGTAATGCAGAGGTGTGCCATCGCCGAGTCTGTTGGCAAGGCCATTGATCATCTGCGGCGTTGCTTCGCGCAGGTCGTACGCCCAGCCGAGCCATTTGAAGCCATTTATAAAAGTGGTGCACAAGTTGAAAGCATCAAAGTGCTCTGCGGCTTTGTAGTCGAATGGGAAAGCGTGGTGATAGTTATGCCACCCCTCACCGAGTGTACAAGTCGCTACGAAACGGTTTTCTCTTGGTATTATATTTCTGGAAATAAAAATCTTACTTTCAGATAATTATTAAAAATAAAAATTGTTTTGAAAAACTAAATATTTAATAGGTTTCATTTTTTAGATTAAGTGAAAAAAAAATTGATACTACTTCATCATCATCAACCTATCCTTATCCCTATGGAGGGTCAGCACAGTATGTACTACTCCTCCATACATCTCTATCAGCCGTTATATCTGAATTTACCCCCTTCCTATGCATATCCTCTTTCACACAATCTATCCATACTTTCTTTGGTCTTCCTCTACCTTTTTAGCCATCCACATTCAATCTCATTATTTTTTGTTTAAATGATCATCATCCCTCCACATAACATGTTCAAACCACGCTAACCTTCTACTCCTACTTAGATGCTACTTAACATTATAATTTAATTGTTGTGATTTGTGTTACAGAATTTCGTTGACCGTGTCTTTTCAAAGACGGTGACAAGGATGAAAATATGATACCAACAATGATGCCAACAATAACGTTTATATTCGTGTCATTTTAGATTTGTTATTAGCCGGCTTACTTAAAACACGTATTTATTAATATCCAATAATGTTCTATTTATTTGTATATGAGGTTTGTCGCATCAAGCCTGTGTTATTAATATAGTATTAGGTAGGAATTTAATTTTAGACGTCCAGCCGCAACCTGGAATGCAATATGCTAAAATTGTTTAGTCGGAGTAACTAACAATGATTTTACATTTATGATATTAGTGCTTAATATTTCATTCGACATCCTTTGAAGTCCTCCATCCATCCTGAATCAGTAAGTTTTACTGATATTTCACGATACCAGTGATTAATATTATAAAACATATAAAAGAGTATGTTTTACGTTTAAACATGTACTACCAAAACTGCATCTGGCACTGAGCTATTTATTTGTCAAGAACACATTTCAGAAGTCTACACATAATCGTATTGTATATTTCAATAATCATGAATTATAGTAATGTGTAATATCAGCGTGGGGTAAAGGGGATTGACAATGTTTAAGATAAAATGTAATTAAAACACAGTATATTCTTAGGGTTCGGCCATAAGTCTTTTGTTTCCAACATTCATAGATCGTCTCTTCAGTTTAAGATGCCTAAATTAAAATAACTTCAACACAATTTTTTATAATACTTTCTTTTGGACTCACCAGTCATGTAATCACAATCTTAAAACAGAAAATAGAAGTGGCAGAAACGATATCTAAAGAGATTGTTCATGCTACAAATTAAGAGGAAACTAGACTTGTGTAGTAACAACAAAAGAATTGAAATTGCTCTAACGTAACAGTGTTCTTGTATGATGATAAATATATATTTATACTCACTTATTATACGGCCTGTACCCATAGGCGTGAGCCAGACTATTGACAGTTAGCTCGCTGTGGAACATGA
This sequence comes from Papilio machaon, assembly GCF_912999745.1. Classification (NCBI taxonomy): domain Eukaryota; kingdom Metazoa; phylum Arthropoda; class Insecta; order Lepidoptera; family Papilionidae; genus Papilio; species Papilio machaon. The sequence continues at coordinate 3,209,273 of NC_060005.1, forward strand.
TGAGGAATCGTATGAAGCATTGCCACGCCACCGCGCACTTCCACTCCTCACCCCACAGCCACACGCCTAATGTCGTCGGCAAGACATAGCAGAACATCAGCTTAAAGTAATTGAAGTATCTGTAAGATAAAAAAGGTCTTTACAGACAGACAGACAGACAACAAAGTGATTCTATAAGTTATCAAAGAAATAACGGCTCTGCAAGACTTCTGCAAAAGTAAACCGGCATCGAAGAGAAAAAAAAAGACAATAAGAATATGTCATGGATTTTGTTGACTCCAGCAAACCATTACCAGCTAAGTTTACAGCACGATTCAAATCTAAAGTATAGAGCAAACATTTCTTTTCATTTTCGTTTAGTTTTTACGTTTTTTGCGTAATGCTTCACTTTGGGGCCGCTTTCGAAATTAGAGGAGTAACCCATCTACGATTGATTCGGAAAAGGAAATTTCAGTTCGACTGGAGAATTTGCTTACTTGTTGTAAAACCTAAGTATTGGGTCGGCTTCTATATCGCTCATGTCCATCTCCTTGCCTCGCTGTTGTACTTGCGAGTTTTTCTTCATCATAAGCCAGCCGATGTGCGAGAAGAACAAGCCGCGGTTAGCGTTGTGTGGGTCAGCCTCTGTGTCGCTGTATTTGTGGTGAACGCGGTGGTCGCGTACCCATTGGTACAAGGAGTTCTGTGGAACATTTACTTTATTTGTTACGTCTATGAGTGTAAGATGCCCCATAGTCTACAGTTCAATTGATATTTGAAGAACGAAATAAGCCATTCTTTACTGTTTTTATTCCTTTTGGATCCAGGCCGATTACCATCGTTGTTAATACTACAAGCGAATATTTCACGAACGGCAGAATTAAAACTCGTAAGTACGACATATTCCAAGAAAATAGTCGAATATAACGACATGGGGAACTTCTGATGTCAACTACACTGGCATCTAACTTTCGTGTAGTGAGATATAACAATGTTTACCTGTCCAGCACCGGCGAAGCAGACCAGATAGAAGAGTTTGAGCGGCAACGTTGCCTTGTATGATTTGTGCGTCCACAGTCGATGCGCTCCGCCCGTAATGCCGAATCCAGTCAATATGTACATTATTACAGCTGAAATTATTTTGAAGTCAATACCATAAAGTAAATTTTCAAAGAGATTGACTCTTATCTATATATATAAAAGAAAGTTGTGTTAGTTACACCATTTATAACTCAAGAACGGCTGAATCGATTTGACTGAAAATTGGTGAGCAGGTAGCTTAGAAACAGGAAACGGACATAGGATAATTTTTACCCCGTTTTCTATTTTTTTATTCCGCGCGGACGGAGTCGCGGGTAAAAGCTAGTAGTCAATATTTTAACATCACCATCACCAATAATTTAATTAGAGCTGTGGACGTTTACATATTTATTTGTTTCTATCGTTTAATACAATTTACAAATATTTACCGTAAAGTACCGTCTGCCATTTCACAGGGAAAGCAAAGTGATAACACCAATACACTGCTAATACGTGATACAAAATTATAGGAATAGCTGTTGACCATTTTATTTCATTTTTAAAACCTAATTGTTTCTCGAATCCTCGTAAAATTTCACCGATAGACGATCCCGGTTTTATATCTGCTTTTACTGACATCTTAACACCAACTGATCAAAGCGATATCTAATTTAACTTTTTAGGAGGATTTAAATAAAGACAATGCACGCCGCTGTGTCGTAAGTTCTATTGTTTGTAGTGATGAAATCTTTAATAGATTCCCCGAGTAACCTATATTATTGATAATTTAGGGATCCTTTTAATTAAATTTAAAATTTACCTTCAAAGAAATGTTTTCAAAATATAGTACCTAGATAATAGTAACTAGTATTTTTAAACGTTGGAAATAGAACTAAAGATACCACACTTTGATCCGTTGAAATTTGGATCCGTTTAACATACAATGGGTCGACATTATCGTTAATGGTAATCTTACATAGACATGGCTTCAAGATCTTTTGTTTGAATGATAACTTTCCTTAGCTCTTTTGTTTTACTTCTCAAAACCATTTCACTGTTTGAATAAATAGAATAGAAAAACGTTGTTGTAATATTTATTATGTTCTTTATATTTCTACTAGCTTTTACCCGCGACTCCGTCCGCGCGAAATAAAAAAAATGCACACAAAATAAAAAAGTTCCTATGTCCGTCTCCTAGTTCTACGACCGACCGACCGATCTTGAGTTATAAATAGTGTAACTAACACGACTTTCTTTTATATTATATACATATAGATTAACGTTCTGTATGAGTACCAAAACAAGACAAGAGTGTTTGTAACACGATCTTACCTGTCCTCCCCGTTACAAGTTTACGCTTTGTGAACTACCGTCTAACTTTGACAAGTATTTCAAGTTTCCTTTCCTTTGCCGAACTCAATGAACCGACCAAAGTAAATTTTTCGAAGAGACTTCGTCTGTAAGAGCTATTTCAACATATTTACATCAACTTTTATAATGGATCAAATTAAAAGTTTTATATTGATTCTATCATCAGGTGATCCAGTGAAGGATATAAATGGTTGAAAAAAAAAAATGTAATGTAAACACACTCATTTGACGTCATCGATGTCTTACTTTTTAGCTGACCAGAAAGACCTTAGCCTTAGACCTTAGATTGTTTTAGAACTTCTGAATGGTAGTGTACTATACTTTATTGTAATATACCATTCTTAATACAACGTAAATCATTAGAATTTTATGAGCGCGACAGATTGTCCAAATGATCCCCGAAGGCGAAATATGGAGGTAGACGAATAAATACAATATGTAGGAATATCGTGATCGTAAATACTTGTCGTTTTACTGTGACTGAAACGATTTTAACATTCAGACATAAAGCGCACCTGGCTCTTGACCCCGTTCCCGACGCGCCGTGTGACACGATCTTACTAAACAGAATAAGAAACAAGGCATCGTATCGAGGTTATTTGTAAATTAAGCTAACATTTTTTTTAAATATGATGCTTATTTATAATTAGCCAGTCCTTACAAAGGTTTTGCTCAAATTGTTGTTTATGACCTTTGGAATGCATACAAGTCTAATGGAAAATTCCAGTTTATAATTATACAAACGGATAATTTAATTCAGATCCAATGCCTAAATATAAATAGAGAAATGTCAAAATATTTGTTGGCCATTGCCACAAAATTTTCAGTTATTTTGTGCGATAATGTGAAGTAATGTTAATGTTTTGTGAGAAAAAAAATCCCGTAATTTTGAGTTTTAGGGTTAAAATTCTCATTACCTCAGTATTTATAAAGGTAATTTAATATTTTGTACTTGAAACGAATATGCGTATACCAACTACATATAAAATATTTTATAATATATATACCGAAACTGACTTAAAGATGGAGTAATTTCTGCTTATCCAAATAATTTCTGCTACTATGAGCAGGACCCTAATATTTTTCTCATCTTTACGAGGCAAACGTCGTTAAGTTGTCTACTTTGTCTCAGAATTATAATTTACTTATTAAGAAAACTCTTATGAAATTTGTGTTGTTGGATGAAGAAAAAAATATTAAAGAAGCTAAAACAAAATTTATTTATTTCTTTAAAGTATTTTTTATTAAACAAAGATAGATCTCTCTACCCAATTTGTATGCCTTGTCAATATTGCCAGAGATTCAAAAATTGGCTACCACTGGCTGTATTTATCCAACAACAGTAACAGCCACTTTATTGTCTCTTGATCACACAAAGTTGTTGGAAAACGATGTGTCCCAGTAAAACGCTAGTCGGATATTCTCAAGGAAAATATTCAACTATTCAAATTCTAATAATCTCTTTGATACATTCTTTTAGGAATTTCTTTGAAATTTGTTATGAAGGCAAGGGAACGGTCTCGCAACAAAAGAATAATGTATGTGAATAAAGTAAAAGCTCCATTATCTCTTTTGTTCCCATTTTTTGCTGAATTAAATATTTTTAATACTATTGTTCTTTTTATATGACTATGCAGTCTCATTTCTGTTTTAATTGTTCTTTAATTCATCATAGATTTAAATGAAGATGACTTGTAAAGTCCTAAGATTTAATTAAAATCAGACAAAGATTCCACAGAATCATATTTAAATATTTTAATATCTTCCTCACAAATTCATGTTTGACAAAGAGTCCTAGATTACTTAAAATAACCGGGTCGTTCAAGAAACGAGCGACCTTACAGACCGGCAGCGCATTTTCTTTGGCCTTCCGTATGTTATACTCTCAATTGTTTTGTGACATTTCTATATTTATTTTATAGAAATAAAACTAGCTGTCGCCCGCGACTCCGTCCGCACGCAGTTAAAAAAAAAAAAATTAAAAATAGATGTTGGCCGATTCTCAGACCTACTGAATATACTCACAAAATTTCATGAGAATCGGTCAAGCCGTTTCGGAGGAGTATGGCAACGAAAACTGTGACACGAGAATTTTATATATTAGATGAAACAAACGATGATTCATTAATCTAGACCTTATCACACTCGAAAATAATATTGTGTGATTTATTTCAAATTCAGCAGTACAGTAATTACTTTGCGGCCAACGCATCGTTATTCAGATTTATGTATACGAGTGTGAAAATAATAACTCAAATATTATTTCAAATGAAAGAGTGAAAATGACTGTTGATTTCAACTCCTACATGTACAAATACATATAGCAATTCATTTCTCTTTTTCTCCTCAAATAGAGACACAACATATATTTGTACAAGTTTGGTGGGATTTGTGAGAGTAAATTCACGGTTACGTAGTTAGCTTTAGTCTTTGGTCAAGGTCCGTGGACGACTGGAGTTCAGCGAAGCCTTTCTGGGAGGTCTACGAAAATAGGTACTGATCCTAATTAAAATGATACTAAAGGGGTAATATGAGGTTCCAGAGAATAATCTATCAAAACAATAATATCAAGTATCTACAAAAAGTTAGCGCGCGAGCTGAACGAGGGACGCAAGAAAATAATTACAAATTCTAAAGCCTAAAATAGATGGGTTCCGCCAAAGATTTCGCTTCCCAAAATGTTTCCGTAGTTATAAAAGTTTGTGAACTGCTGGTATAGAGTATTTGATCTCTATTTTCTTTCAGTAAAAAAGTCCGCATTTCCCTTTGCGGTGATTGAGTGAACTTATGGAATGGAACAAATTCTTTCTGCTCACTCGCGTTGAAACTAAATTCATTGAAATTTATTCAACGAATAATATTCTTACGTTTTCTAATGTACATTGCTTGAGGCGTAGCTACTTATTGTACCGTAAGTAAAGGTCGATTACTGTATCTAAAGTTAATATTTTCCTATGTTAACATTGTCTCAATCACACAATCGATTTAAAATGAAAATAGGATATTTTATTTCATGTATTTCTTACATAAAATTCCAATCTCCGAAGAATAACTGAACGAAAGATGAACGGTTTTATAAGCAATAGTTATTTAATAAATCAGACAACCCAAATCCATTTGCTGCACAAATTTTAATATAAATTTTGTCGATGAAGATACGACGGCAATTGTCACAAATATTCGTGCTAGAATCACTGTGTACATTGGCAAAATTTATAATCGTCCTATAATTCAAATTATCTAACTTCTTACTTAAAATTAAAAAGATAAAAGGTTAGATGGACGGATGTCGTTAGAAGGTTTCTTCAAAACAGCTAAAGAAATGTCGATAAAATTTGACAGAGATGTAAAACATAGTTGAGCCGTTTCAGAGATACCTTCAAACAAACATCCATCCATCCATCCGTCCAAACATTCACATTTATAATATTAGTAAGATACCATATTACTAAATAAGATTTTTATAATACTACGCAGATGGAGTCGCGGGTGAAAGCTAGTAATAAATAACATAAGAAATATACTCCAAAACGGAATTCAGTAATTAAGTATATAAAATTAACTCGGCTTAACGGATAAATATGAAATTTAGATTAATACGTTTCATTATGATTTAAATTTGAGCATATTAAATTAAGCGGCGCGTTACGTAACGTATATATTAAATTACTGACGGCAATACATAAAACACACAGCACATAAAAATGTAGTTTGTTGAAAAAAAAATAATTAACTTACCCAGCTTTTTATTACTTATTTCATATAAAATAGTTTTTATTACTTTATCCAAGTCTGTTCCATAATGTCCTACAAGAGAGACCGAATAGTAAATTGAGACAGTCTATCCAATTATTGGTTTTCTATTAACCAACCATATCTTTAGCTCGTTGGATGTTGGAATATTCGTTCCGATAGAAATTATCTCCTCGAATTAATTATCAGTGCCTTAATATTAACTTCAGAATCTAATAAATATGTATCTTTACACACGTTTTTTATAGTAGAAGGTGGTAAATGAGAAACAGCAATCTAAAGATAAACCAAAAAGCGAAAAGACCTCTACTCATGGACATCTGTTACTAGCTAAATTTGCAAATGCTTTGCCTAACTTTATTAGACACAGGAGAAAGTAAAAAAAGTACATTCCCTCTCCTATTTATCCTCTCCTACGTTGAGTCAATCTTTCCTTCCTTCTATTCACACGTCACTCTAAAGAGTCTGTACCAACTAGAGTGCAGCCCAGCTCACACCCCATACTGTGAATTTTCGGCACATCACGTTTTTGTCCTTCAAATCTATCGTTCGTTATTTCAGTCGTCACTTTACGCATTATATCCATTTTATTGCACTTTCTTCACGTTATGCAAGTGCTACTTTATTTATATACTAAATAATTTTAATACTAAATCTAACACTATACGTCCTCAGAGATATGAACTGCGTTAATGTTGTGGATAAAGTTATTTCACTTGTATTTGTATATTCCATTAGCAAAGTTTAAGTAGCTCTGTCTCTTTGCGTACAATTGGCTTACACGTGACCCCTAACTTAATTACAAGCTCCCACCTGTGTAAGTTATATTATGTCCAAAATTATGTAGTGTGTTATAATAAAAACTTTACTTTTTACCTGACCCAGGAGGATATGTTCGCGCGTATGTAAGTTATTACGTATCTGTTCCATTGTGAAGTCCTGGAAGTTAAACGACTGAACTGATTTTGACGAGTATTAGTCATACGATCCGTATTCTCTTCCGGTGTGTCCAAAAATATACAGTCAGTCAGGTTTATTTTTAAAGAAAATTAATCAGCAGTTATTTGATATGACTAGCATTTTTTATTATTACCGTCAGTACGTTACCTATTATGAGTGCTTTTTTTAAGTTTTGGGTTAGAATATTAGCGAGTTTTGAATGTTGTTCGATACGTATTCTTCTTTGGAACGTTTACTGCTGAAATCATTAATCGATTCTTGAGATCGATGGAAAAATGATTTTAAATAGTCATTTATACGAAACTGGGTACAAAAATAATTCGATCTCCCTCTTAGATAAAAATAACTTCGATCATGTTTTTACGTTCCTATTTTGATCAAGATTGAATGCCGCCGCCAAACACGATAGTAGTCATTTGGGATTCTTTATTTTTATACTTATTACTACTTAAATTTGACTAGTAACACTAGAAGTAATGTTTTTTGTTAAACATAAAGTAATACATGGTGGTGCTGAAACAAATGGCCGTAATCTGTAGAACAGCGTTTTCCGTTCTGCTCGCCATGTCCCCCGAGGCGAGTCGCGAGCTGGGTAAAAATAAAGCAAGGGTTGTAAGGTTCGCACTACAATAAAAATACGACATATTCACAGGGTGGACTATTCGTGTACTGTCTATATAAATAAAAATGAAACTCTTGCTTTAGCTTGTTGCTCAGCTGCAGTATTGATTTAATTATTTTAGTAAAATGTTCGTAATATGTGACAAAAGATCTAAAAGAAAGATTACGCCCTTTTCATTCGGGTAATTATAACAAGATTTCACGTCAATGTCTCAGTGATGTAAAAGTCATGTCTATATCCCCCTTAAATTACTATTCAATGATTTGATAATTTATGCAATTTGAACTTCCTATCCAAAGAGTCACCCTATAGCTGACTTCATTGTTATTCCGACTAATTGTGTCTGTTAATGCATTTACATATTCGTCGTGAAATGTAGGACGAAATGTTACGTAATTTGTACTCACTATGAGTGACAATTGTTTCATTGCTGGTTTATTGTACTCAAATGTATCTGGGACATACGTGTGTTGATTTAGGCATACATTGGGAATGTATTTCTATATTGGGTAATTCAATGGGAAGTTTTTTTGCAAGTAATAGTATTTTTTTGAGTCATTAGCTGCTGAATATAGTAGTTAAAATATACGAGTAAGTTCAATTCAACTGTTTCATTTGAATTTGTTATTTATCTTTTAAACAACAATTTATTTACGACAAGATGTTTGCATTGCGTTGGAGGGGGAAAGGATTTCTTCTAAGTTGTTACTTCTTGTAATATCTACATCTTAAATGTTTGAATCCCTAACATTTTATTTTGGTTATAAAATTTCAACCGAATCTAGAACTTGATAATTTCACGATTATATCTGAACCTATCATTAAGAGTGCAGATTTAAGTCGCATAGTCACCTTTGTGAGCTTCAAGTCCAATACTACATCCAGGTGGCGCAGGACTTTGGGGAGTGGAGACTTTTATCGTCGAAAGCCAACGCCTACTTTAGATCAAGAACCGACACCTAGACTAGACCAAGGTCTAATTATTTGTGGACCTCATATGGAGATATTATTGGACTTCTGGTGTCGATGTTTGTCGTAACATTTTGTGTGCAACCGTAAGAGTAAAATTTTACAAAGCTATTACATCGTGATTATTTCTTTACATGTGCGGTCCAGTTGAAGTTAAACGATTGTTCGTTTCAGTGCAAGCGCAATGGCCGCTTCAAATAAACGACCTTTTGTTCAAGCTAGGGAATTACTGCACTTACTCCAACTTGATTTAGAAATCTTTGGAAATGTAATTGTTTGATATCATTTCTGTCCTTATATGACATTAATTCGCCGTAAATTTTATAGCTTCCAAGTGAATTATTAGACGTCGGAAAATATAAAATGTTAAAGAGCCTCTTTGGAATAAGATTATACGATTTTTCCTTTGAGAATCAAAAAGAAATGTAAAACAAATGCAATTAACTGAATTCCTCACTTCTGCGAAGAACCCTCGATAAAATTGTTACCGTTTAAGATAATGGACGCCTTAAGCGTCCGTTATTTGTTAACTTAAGTGGACAAATATTAATGTACACTTTTTGCCAACGAAATGAGGTTAAAATAATTCTTATTTATCAACTTTTCTTATTTAAATGACACTACGTGAAGTGATATAAATGAAAATGTGATGTAATTAATACTTAGTCATTTTGTTTCCTAACCTTATGTTGCATCAATTTTATGGCCTCATAACTCTGAAATAAGATATATTTTATAATAGTTTAGAATTATGTTGCCATTACGCGAACATACTTGATGCGCTGTTATTATGAGCAATAGTGAAGAGGCAGTTTAAGCCCGTACAAAGCTCATGTATTTGAAGCGCTAATAACCAAATGGTTAACATCTGACCAGATGGTCGAGGGTTCGAATAACGTCATTCGACTATCTCAATCCACATCCTAACACAAGTCTATAGTTTAGTTGTAATGGTTACAAGTAATAATAGTAAATAAATAATTCTTCGAGTGACTATTTAAGTCACCATCATACGACTCAACGTGAGTTTTTGAGATAAAAATTCAGTCAAATTGATAACCTCCTTCTTTTTGAAGTCGGCTAAAAAATCTCCGATTAAAACATATTGTTATCTCTGTTTAAGGATAATAACAGGGATTACAGAGATTTTTGTCTCAGAAACCAAAGGCAAGTCAGGTCACATTTGTGAAGTAAAACATAAAAGCACTTATAAAATTCATGTTACTTTTTTATTCAGAATAAACACAATAAAAAGTAAATCAGAAAAGTAAATTACGTTCTCCTTGACGTTAAAAACCATTTCTTATCAGCATTATTGTGGCAGGATTCATCTCAGTGAAATGGAAAAAGGAGTGAGCTAGATCTGATGAGGTTCACTGAACATTAAATCTTATTATTGGGTGAGAACGACAGAAGGATGAAAAGTATTAAAGATAATCCTTAAAGTTTTTGTAAATAAATTCGCACAGAAAAATAACAAACAGTTTTTTTCATGTCATAATATGTAGGTTCAATAGTATCAATGGGAAGTGGGTCTAATTTCATTACATGATCAGACCGAAATTAAACCTTTTTTAAGTGGTATTATATAAATCGTATAAACAAACGAAATTGGAAAATTAATAAGCTAGGCCGACAATAAATTGAGAATTCCTGTAACAAATATGTGAGTAGAAATATTTACACAGAAACAGGTAATTTTTATTGGAATAACAATATTGTTTGCGTATTTTTTGCAAACGCTTCATTGTGTTCCAATGTTCGTGTGACAAATTTTTACCTCAAAAGCTTGCCTTTGTCGCGATAATCTCTTTGGTCACACAACACGGAGAAATTTTAGAATTTCTGATTTGTTCACGCTATATCGACTTCGAAAAAGACTTTTTACATCAATGACGTTATTTATATTTAAACAATAAACTTTAACAGTATATAAGTACAATATAAAAAACAATTTTGAAGATATACGTAAAGAAATAGGTATAGGGTAAAAAATAGGTAATCAGATACGATGGTTCATAATTGATGTTTCTAAAGAAAAAAATGGTTATTGTGAGAAAACTGTAAAAGATAGATATATGCTATCACGGACTTTTATTTAGCACATTTAATGAGCTACAATTCTTCGATACATCATTTTTATGTAGGTACTATAGTTTAGTCTACGTAAGCGCTGAAAACAAAAATGTCCCTAATTTTTTCAACGCATTTTGAAACTAAATTCAAAATCTACTAGTCTTCTAGTTATTTAAAAAATCAAAAAAATGGGACCCATCTGCAAGCACTTCCTTTCTATTAAAATATTTTTTTTTATCAAGATCGGACCACCATGGGCGGAGTTTCACTGTAACACACATAAAAAATACAGTCGAATTGATAACCTCCTTCTTTTTGAAGTCGGCTAAAAAATTGATAGACTTTAGAAGTTGCTTATTTGATCTTTCCTTGAAACTACTTATACATTACAAATTGACTAAAACGTGATTTTCCATGAAAATATGTTTCAACGAAATCGAATGAATCTTAAGTAGATAGTCCATTGAACGTAAATGACTCCGATGTAGTCTGCATGTATTGAGTATGTTTGACTAATCTTGCGAAAATAAGTGTCAATGTACTGTAAAAAATTCTGAAATCCAATTCCTTCAACTTTATTGCTATTAAAATGTATGTAATTGATTGGTAATTTTCCAATATATGTTTTTTTTTTCATTTTTGTGTTAAAATTAAAAATGTATCACTTTAAAATTAAAGTTAATTTAAAACAGCAGCTGTTATATTTGCCTAAAGCCACAAAAAGGAAGTAAGGAATGAAAATTATTTACAAATTTATATTAAAATTCCACGTGTTTGTGCTCCATGAACGATTAATTTTATTGTTCTCAATTTTATTATACTCGTGTTTCTTCGCTTCAACAGATTTTCGTGTTAAAAGTAATTTTTGTATGAAAAAAAAAATTCAACAGCCAAATGGGTTAATTTTTTTTGAAGAGATTTTAAATATATCAAAATATCATCCCATTAAATTTCGTTAATATCATTTATTTGACAAGTTCATCGTTGTTATCTCGAAAAGTTTTTGTTTGTGAAATCTTTTTAAAGAGTTCAAAAACTAATTATTTTTTACTTAAAAAAATATCAGACTTTATTAGCGTTTTTAAAGAAATTTCAAATTAGATATCCGATGCGATTTACTTAATCGATCCTGAGAATTTTTTAAATCCAAAAGTAGAAAAAAAAAACAGTAATAAAAAGCCTTCGAAGTTGCCATTAACACCTACTTCCATATTTTTTTAATTATACACTGTTAATCTGTATTCTACGTTTGTACATTAGGATAATTTTTTAATCGTAGTACTAGCCGTTTTCTTTACCAGTATTCTAGCTCTCTTTAAATATATATGGCGACGATAGTTACTGACTACGATTTCCTTATCTTAGTAAACTTCCATCACTGTTCTACCCGAGAGTCGTCGCTTATTCTTTTATTCTGATAAGAATGATTTGTCTCCTTCAGGTGTCTCAAGATCGACAGTTGTGGACTTAAATAAAAAACGATAGTTGGTTCCAATCTTCAGAGTGTTGATGTAAATTGCATATTTTACTTTAATTGTTTTGTATTTACAAATATTAAATTTGTCAACGTCAAATCAAATTTACAACGAAGACTTCTGATTACATTAACTTATCGTTTGTTTGTTTGACCTAAGAGTTTGGACTCTAAAATATCCCAGACAAAGGGATTTGTCTGTTCGTTTTATTTTTTGTTATTATTATTTCATTAAAACGTACCTATAGAATCGTCATGACCTTTTAAAATAGGACTGGTGGCGCTAAAATGGAATAATATGACTTTAAGTTTTTTCTACAGTTGAAGATAATTTATGTGCGAAAATTTATAATAAATATATAATTTATAGGAGAACTTGGAAATTATGATAAATTATTAAACTACAATAATTAAATCTATATATATAAAAGAAAGTTTGTTACACTATTTATAACTCAAGATCGGTCGAACTGATTTAGCTGAAAATTGATGGGGAGGTAGCTTAGAACTAGGAGACGGACATAGGAACTTTTTTATCTTGTGTGCATTTTTTTTATTCCGCGAGAACGGAGTCGCGGGTAAAAGTTAGTTACTTATAAATCTTTCGTTTGTTTTACATAATGTCGCACAAAAGTTTTAATTTATAAATACAAATATTAATAATAGTAGAGTAGAGTAATGGTAGCGCATTTTAAATTAAGTTCCGTCCACTGTTTATTAAAACACATTCATCGTGTAATGAAACATTTTCCATGTCGGTCACAGCATTGTTCAATATATCAGCGGCAGCCTTTTGCCTTGTGCGGGCAGCGTGAAGCCTAATTGATGTTTCGCCCCATTACCTATGTAACGACCCATCAAAAATGTATCAACTTGTGTGTAAAATTCCTGACTTGATTTACATGTTATTGGTTTTGACGAATCAAAAGAATTCTTTGAGGTAGTAACGACTGAAAATTATTAATGCAGATGTTAACACCTTTGATGTTATAACGTTTCGCATAAACATTGATATGTTCTGGGAATGTAGTTGTTGTTTACCTATTCTACTGGTTGTTTGAATTCACTTTGATATAACACAAAATAAGGCCGTCGAAGAGACCTTGTTGGGGTTGATTATAGCTTCTTGATAAATCAATATCTATTTTACTAAGTGGACCCGTCATGTTTTGCTAAGCCATGTATAATAATGATATTGAATTCAATGATGCAAGCAAAACGTTTGATTAAAACTGAAAAATGTTTATATTTTAATTTCAAATAACTATTGTACCATAAACCTTCTCTGCAGACTTTAGAACACTCTAAAATGTTGCCACATTCAATGCATTTTTTACCGCGTGTGTACAAAATTTACAAAAAAGAAAGGAAAATAAAAGCTTGTAGTCGATTTAACCGCATTCATCAAAGCGGCATAAAGCCGGCTGTAACGAAAACTCACAAGCTTCAGTAAAACTTGCTCGTCGAAATTTCATAAACGACTTTTGTTTTTCATGGCGCTAGTATCGCTTTTAACTTGATACGAAAAGCTTTCACAGTTTAAAATGTTACTACTACATGACCACAGATAGCGATTTGTAGACTTAGAATAAGCAATTTGCACTAAGGTACTGTTAAATAAAAGGACTAAATTGCGAAGGTTAAGTATGATTAGTCCATAGATCCTCAAAGCTGTTGCCCGGAGCGTCGTAAATGTTTACAATTAAATTCTGCGGTAAATAAGAGAATGTTATATGTGTAATATTTAATATTTATCTAAAAATTTTCAATAACTTATCACATAAAAAGATAAATCAGGAAAAAAGTTTATTGTACTTTAACACTGAAATACTATGAGTATTCGTTAATAAAACTGTTTTCAATCCACATCTGGATAAAATTCAATTTATCAAACGCCTAGAAAATAACAAATTTAAGGCATTCAATATCCATATATACAGTAAAGTAAAATAGGCGTGTCTGTTTATAATAAGAATATAAAAATGTTATACTTCGTGCACGTGATGGCTTTTCATCATTTATAACAAAAATTATATTTTTAAAATATCAGTCTTTCTGTCACACATAAGTCTACGTTTGTTTCGGGTAATCTCCGAAACGTCTGAATCGATTTTGACGGGACTTTTTAAAGATTTGAGACCCGAAAAAATATGCAGACGAAGTTGTGAGCTAGATATAATATTAAATACATTATTCAAATGTTATTTCTCATAACTCGGGACGTGAACCCCAAGCCGGTTGTCGAACGCGATATTGTATTTGTAAATTCTTCATCGATAACGTTATAATAGTTCAATAACCCCTCTCTCGTTAGTATGAAGCGAATTCAAATAAGTAAATATAAATAATCTTGTATCAATAATCCCGTATAAGTTGCACGTATGTTTAAAAGATGATACGAAAAGACGTTACAATAAACATGTACTGAAACTTTGTATTTATTAAATTTGTACTTAATAAAAATGTAAATATATTTTTACAACCTTTAAATGATTCACAGATAGTGAAATAAACATGACTTATATCTCGCACAACAAACTATGTTTCGGTATATAAAAAAATGTTTTAATTATTTTGTAAAACATACAAATCGGGATTGCCATTGATTGATGAAAACATAGAAAATGAAATAGGATTTTTTTTATTAATGCTTTCGAGACCCGGCGATTTTAGTAGTTAAGCGACTTACACAATACAATGTCATAGAGTTTCGTACACAGCTCGCGTTGCCGACAGTTCTATCATCATCAGACAGTTGCTCGCAACGTGTTTCACAAAATCGTCGTGAGGAAAATCGCTGCAATATTAAAAATGAAGACGTAGCTAATTTATACAGTTAACATATTGTCACTATGCTTGTGCTTACCGAATACACGATTCGCGTCGACGATTCAACGTCGTGTGTACGAAGCGCGGGCAACTCGATTCTCGCGACGCAACCATACATTATTAGTTTCAACGTTCCCGTTTGTGTACGAAGGGCCTTAGATGTGCTAAAATAAAGAAAACATTTTACAGTTTATAAGATGTCATTTTACTTCATCCAGTATTTTTTTCTCTGCCAGAAAAAGGAAAAAGTAATCCCAATATCCTTCCGAGGTTAAAAAATGTATTTCGCTGAAAGCTTCCTTGACGATAAAGGTTTTTAAACCTTCTTACTTTAAAAATAAATTAGAAAGAAAATTTCTTCAGCATCAAGTGAAAATTTTAATTGCTTAATTTCCCGTCTTACTAATCATATAAATGCGAAAGTTTAGACGAATGCATAGATGGATGTTTGAAGATATCTCAGGAATGGCTCAACGGATCTAGATGAAATTGAGTTCAGATGTAGAACATAAGCTGGAAGACCACGTAGGCTACTTATTAAGTTTTATTCTGCACGTACGGAATCGCGGGCAAAAGCTAGTCTTTTATAACTTAATATACTGTCTGTACTTAGATACTGAAAAGGACGTAAAAAGTTTTTTTCTCTCAGATCCTTTTATTACTTTATGAAACGATGTGTCCTTAGGGGATTTACATTTCCAGTGGAGAGTTTGTAAAAAAAAAACAATTTTAAATGTATTTGTATCATACGAAAATATGTATGTATAGTCGAATACGACAAAAATAAGTTGTGAAATATACACGTGTCACTGGCAGACAATACCGTTTTTGTCTATAGATTTATTTTGACACGTTTCTATTGAAAAACATGTTTGTTTTTAATTAGTCGATGAAATTGTTTGCTTTATTTTCTCAATTTACATTTCATTGTTATGAATGTATTATTTATTCACAGTCAGTCAGTCGAAATTATATTAATAGTTTATTCAATAATTATTGTAACTGTTAATTCTTTTATTTATTATTCGCTCTATTCAAGTAAAATATTGTGAAGTTCAATATAGATATAGAGTATTCAATATAGAGTTATTTAATACAGAGTATTGAATTTCGAAATAAACATGAAGTAAATAAATTTCCACTTGTTTGTATTTGTTTTATTAAAATAATATTCTGATTTAAAATATTACGTTTTGAAGAATTCGTTTTGTCATTTTTTTAATATTTGATTTCACAATGATGGTCGAGCTATACGCAGTATATATTAACTTCGAAATTCGACTGTCTTTGACACTTGTATAACATATTCAAAGGGGATGTCTTTATACAAGCTTATCGACAGTGAAAACCCACCTCAATCACATTGACCGTTTACAATATAATGTTTTTGTCTGTTAACATTTTACAAAATACTTTAATTTAACAATTAGCAACAGTAAACATTTTTTGTGTGTCATTTCCCGCCCGCACACAGCTGACAAAAGTTCCAAAATACCGATACATCAGCCTGAGCAGCTTGTGTTGTTGACTGACAGAGACGAATGTTCAATCGGACCCGCACGCCCTCCGAGGAATTTTGTAATTTCACAAAAGAATCTATTTCTTTCTGTGTTACGTAAATATTTGTTTGGGTAAAATAACAAATGAAAGAGTTAATTAAATATAATTTAAAATCTCTCTCTTGTTAACTCCATTTAAAACATATCTTTATTCCTGTCATTATCTTTGACAACACAGAGAAAGCAATATGTTTTAAACAAAGATTTTGAACTCAGAAATCCACGGTAAAAAGAAAAATAATGACTGAGGCTACGGCGAAGTATGTATAGGAATATAAAATTATTTACACAATGTACGATGTTGACACATTTAAATTTTTATAGATTTTGCTTAATGGTGATATATTATATCAGTCGGAATTAAATGCGTCATTTTCGTATTACTGTAAAAGATAATATTTTTGAGAATGAGAACGATACAGAAACGTGTATAATTGTGATTTTATTGTTTTAGTATATTTTCGACGAAAATTTGAGCGTTGAATCTCAAAGACATCCTCGAGTATTACATGAATGAACTCTTAGTATTACGTGGTAGCTTTATAAATTTTAAAATAAATTTATACTAGCTTTTCCCCGCGACTGTATCTACGCAGAATAAAAAAAAATGTGAAAAGTATCTCAAACGTTACTTGAGGTTATGTTCTATATCTGTGACAAATTTAAATAAGATGTGTTGAACCGTTGCGTCGTTATCAAGTAAATATGTAAATCAAAGGTACCGCACGGGAACCGTACCATTTCCGGGATCATAGGTAGCCTATGTGTTCTTCCAGACTGTGTTCTACATCTATACCAAATTTAATCAAGATCCATGCAACCGTTTTGGAGATATCTTTTAACAAACATCCATCCATAGATCCATCTATCCATACATTTATGTCACCATTCACATTTATAATAAAAAAAGTAAGATTACATTTTATTTGTTTCATTTTTGATTTCTTTGATACGGTTGCCTTTTGAAATAACGCTCGTTTGAAAAGATCGTGTCGCATAAAGCGGACTCAGGAAGGTCGGTATAAAGCCAGGTGTGTTTGATGTTGGTATGTTAAAATTGTTTCAAATACACTCAAACGTCATATATTTACGAGCTTCACATAAATATTTGTACATACATTGCCATGACGGGTACTAAATTCATATTTTTAGTTTTACTGTGAGACTTTTTGTTTCAAAGCTATTATTATTATCAATCAATCTGAATGTGTTCTATCAATTTACAATTTACCGCCAAATATACATATTATATATATTTAGAGATTACTAGCTGTCGCCCGCGACTCCGTCCGCGCGCAGATAAAAAATGGGGGAGGGGTATGAAAAATAGATGTTGGCCGATTCTCAGACCTACTGAATATGCTCACAAAATTTCATGAGAATCGGTCAAGCCGTTTCGGAGGAGTATGGCAACGAGAACTGTGACACGAGAATTTTATATATTATATATTTTATATATTAGATATTGTAAACTAAGAAAAGTTCACTATCGGCAGTTACACACATTATAATCATCGTCAGTCAATTAATTAATATTGTTTTACCCATTTATAATCGATAATGTAACATTGTTTTTTTTAAATTTGATGACGTAATTTTATATCAAATTTTGAGCTCAAGAGCTTTCAAAAATCTTTAACAGCAACAACGAAAATATTTTTATACTATTTTTTTTAAATATTGAATGTTTTGAATATCAAAATATACATATCAGTAGGAAACCTTACTCGAGAAGATGGTTACATTTTTTTGGTTGGCGCGAGGGACGCTAAGTTAATGTTCGACGTCAGATCTTTTGACTTCTACACTCTGTTACAGTAAAAAGTTTTCCCTCTAAATAATATGTACATAGGTTCATTTGAAAATATCTTCGCGATAATATTCGAAAACATCAGAAAGTGATACAGTAATATAAAAAAAAAATGTTATGTTCGAACTCGTATTTCGCCAATTTAGAATTTCATTTCTTACGTTCACTGTATGTTTGTACCGATGTTATGTAACCTAGTAATCTCTGAGGGAAGGCGAATCGAAGAATACTTCACTAGTCCAAATTGGTTCAGTCGTTTAGGCTCTAGGTCATCACAATACCAGATACATAAAACGAACTACCATCTACCATCTAACAGTGGTAGATGCCAGCAACATCAGTTGCACGAATTGGCCGGCTCGCCCGGTGAAATACCACGACCATACAGAAGACAGGCGTGAAGTGGAAGCAATTCCGGGTTACGTCTGATGAGTGTGGTGCCGGAGGCCTAATTTTGATCCTCTTCCCCTTCACACCCTTTTCTTTTTAGGAAAGGATGGGAAGGGGTAGTGGACCGTTTGCTCGTTTACCACCGTTTAATATAAAAAAGAAACTTGCTAAAGATCGATAAACATTACTCTCTTGTCAGTCGAGTAATTAGTTAATGGCATATGCTATACTCGTTTCACAAAGCAACATTTGTGTATTGTAAGTGATTCCTAACAATGGTTTGAGCGAAGCGTATTAGCTACTATATAAATGGACTAAGGAATCAAGTTTATTCACCCTTGAATCGAGGATTTGAGTACGTTTCTATGTTAATGTATAATTCAGACTTCACTGTTCTGAAATATTATTTACAAAACACTCAGCTAAGATCAATATTATGTAGACAAACAACTTTCAAATACCTTTGTGATTTGGTTATATGTGTTACATTTTTAAAGTTATTTACAAAACCCATATGCGGTTATTTTGTACATATCAGAAAATAATATAGCATTTATAAGAAATAAAAAATATACAAATCAAAATATAGCGTCAGTAATAGTGATAAATAGAGCATCGGTTGCTCAGGGGTTAAGCACTTGACTTGTAATCTGAAGGTTTAAATCCCGCCATGTACCGATGGGTTTTTTTTATTTTCATATGTACATTTATCCGTCGTTCTTACGGTGAAGGAAAACATCCTGATGTAAACCGCACATATCATCAAAAAGAAATTTCAAAGATATGTGTGAATTCATGGGAGAAAAAGACGACGACGCGGCTCGCCACCCGGTACGTTCCGCCACGTTACATCTCCCGAAATGGCGAAAAGTGGATTGCGGAGGTTCGTTTGGCCACGAAAAATGGAGGTTCGTGAACTCTGCCTATCCCTCTGGGTTACAGGCGTGAGTTGTGTACAAATTAAAATAAAAAAAAATAATCTACAGTACAAATAGTTTCTACAAATTCATAAAAAGCTGAAATGATATTAACCTACATCCCGCCGCACTCGCTATGCCCAGTGTTAGCTTAAATGTTAAAATATTCTAGAAGTTAGAAGGTTAAAGTTTAACTACTGATCTAGCTGTCAGCGTAAAACTTAACTAGTAACCTATGTGTTCTTCCAGACTAAGTTCTACCTCTATGCCAAATTTCATCGATATCCGTTGAGCTGTTCTGCAGATACCTTTTAACAAATATACATCCATCCATCCATAAATTCAATATGGTATTTATAATAATAGTAAGATAACACTTAGTTTACCAAAATATTTATATATCTTGGTTTCCTTAACAAAGACCAAGTATAAATTAACAACATACAAATATTTATTTTAACTGTTAAAGTCGGAGTCCAAACAAGGAAACCTTAAATACACACTTACAGTAAAGTTTAAGCCCACCTCTTTGACCTACCTCTTTGCACTTAATTGAAAGTTAAGTATTAACTTATTTATAACACTCGAATGTTAAAGGAAATGTCAATACAGCACTCCAAATTCAATAGAAATGAATATGCAAACGGTGGAACATGGAATGAAGCGTGAATATGTCATCACAAAATGTAATTTCTTTAAACTTAATAAAATATAACGTTTTAATTTCTTAATTACAGATGGCGTTGAAAACTTCGTTTATTTTTGGAAAGGAGTGAGTTAACATTTATAAATAGCCGCAATTGCGATTTATACAAATTGCGATTGGGGCTAGTCGCTTAATTGATTAATGTATTTTTAAATACATTTGAAGTTTTTGTTATATAGTTAAGTACCATACCAAGTACCAGTATAGGTATGTTTTTCAGGAGACCGCTTGTTCCTTTGCCTTATGATTTATAAAAAAAAATTAAATATGTTGTCAACTGAGAAAAATGTGTTTAAAATGAAACCATAATATTCCTGTAAGCAAATAAGGCGAAACTGAGACCAGAATAAATAGCTAATACTGTTCACAGCCGCCGCGTCGGGGTTAATGCGGTCGTTTCATTAATAAAGGACAACGTATTTCACTTCAGGTTTAAATGTTTGTTCAAGGTAATTCAATTTCAACACACTAATTGTGAAACAGAATTGTGTTTAGATTCATTTGTTATGCTGACTCTAATCTTATAAAAATTTAATTAAAGTTTTTTGTAAGATTTCAATGCATTAGTAATTTAAGATCTAAGGAATATTTTTCAGAAGTTTCAATGCTTAGGACATTGGTGCTTCTTTTGGATATCCCGAGACCCTCGCAGTTGCACTTGAAGATGGTAGTGTAGAGGTTTCCTTGGAACCATGCCCCCGAAAGGAAGGACATGTTTTGAAGATTTCCTCCCGATACTAAAAAAGAGGTTATGAAAACGAAAAATTGAAATAAAGAATATTATATTGTAAAAATAACTATTGACATCTAGTATAAGGAATATGTGCAAAAAAGAGTACGGACCAAGAGTCTGTAGATGTTGTATTGTTGTAAAAAAAAACACTATTAAGAGCATTCCAAAATAACGTAAAGAATTTAGTCCCCCGTTGTTGTCCTTCGATTGTAGTTTGTTTAAATATCTTACATTCAAATAACGAAAAATGTTTTCTACGAGATCGGCTTATATAAAATAAGTTAAAGACAGGAATATACTTTTGTTCCATCTAACAGTAAATAAAAACATAGTAAAAGTCATTTCGAAACGATATTGAATGAAGTTTATTTTCCTTATGATTTGAATCAGTACAAACATCACAATTTATTTTCTTTTATAAACAGATTTTTTTTATTTTATATCAAAGGACATTTTGTGTCCCATTTCTAAAACATTTCACGAATTCTTTCCTTATCCTTTCTATTACATTAACAAGTTCCTCGAAAAAATTCAACATGTTCTAATAAATAGCTTGTTCTTTAACTTGTAACAATCTTAATAATAATTATAAATGCGAAAGTTTAGATGGATATATGGATGAATATTTGCAGATTACTTCAAAACGATCAGTTAAATATTTTGTTTTATATATTAACTAGTTGTCGCCCGCGACTCCGTACGCGCGGAATTAAAAAAAAAACGTAATAAGTAGCCTATTGTTCTTCCAGACTATGTTCTATATCTGTGCCAAATCACACCAAGATCCGTTGATCCGTTCCAGAGATACCTTCAAACAAACACACATCAATCTTAACATTCGCATTAATAATACGAGTATTAGTAAGATTCCTGTGTCATTTTGAAAGTGGGATTAAGGAGTATAATATTTTTTGTAGGTGTACGGTAAATTATTCCGCTGAGTCTAGTTTTGTGTAGATTAAGTCGGATGATTAATGTTACCTGTACCGTCGAGAATAATACCGACAAAACAAGTTTTAAACCTATACTATACCTTGAAAAAAATTGTGCATACAGAAGTTTCAATGTGTGTGGAAAGTGAAACCAATTAAAAGCAGTAAAAAGTATTGTGACAGAAAAATACAGAGATTTATCTTACTAATCTATTACTTTACTAATAATATAAATGCGAATGTTTAGATGGATGTTTGTTTGAAGGTATCTCCGGAACGGCTCAACTGATATTGATGAAATTTGGCACATATGTAGAACATAGTCTGGAAGAACACATAGGCTACTTATTAAGTTTTTTATTTAATTCCGCGCGAACGAAGTCGCGGGCGATAGCTAGTAAAACAATAAAAACTGTATAAAATATATGTTTCATTTAAAAATAACCCTTTTTCTTAACTTATAATGCAAAAGTTTAGAAAAATACGTACAATTGTATAATAACAGTAAAAAAACTCATAGGATTCAAGAGAACCCTCTCTCTGGTCGTTAATTAGTTTTAAATTAACAATTTAGAGACGTTCTTTAATTATATTAATTTGAATGATTATATTAAAATGAAAAAATGATCAAACGCTTTTATTTTCATTATTTTTATTTTTAATTAACAAGACTCCTATATAACAATTATCAAGCCACCTTTTAGATCTTTTGTATTATGCGCAGTGATACTTAATTTCTCAAATCTACTTATGTACATCAGCTCCTATTACCAATTTGATCAATGATAAAAAGATTGAAACTTAATTTCACTTTCACGAAATAAATTTTCAGTTTGACTAAGCAATAAAGGGTTAATAAGATTTCCCTTTTCGTCAGCGTACTCTTTACAACGACAAATCTAATTTAACAAGAAACAAACAGCGACTTTGCGACTTTACAATCATCAATTAATCAGCCTCGCTTCCGTGATTCTAACTCAACGAAACACGATAGGTATCCTTAAATATACTAGAAACAACCTTCTACATTATATACTATCGGCATGCACGGAAGCGTTGGAATTTTCACTTCTTTATTAAAATTTTCAATTAACAGTTTAATTCTTTAATTTGATCATGTCATAACTTTCTTTACGTTCTTACTTTTTCCATTTCTATGGGGCCGGCTTTGCTAATCTTTTGCTGATTGGGAGATTCCGTGTTGACTATTATTATGTGTGTGGTTGCTTGGCTCATGAAGTATGGCATTAGAAGAAAAATAACTCAACAATGCTATAGATATAATAAAACACATTTCTTTGTTTTTTTAAGAAAACTTAAGGCTATTTAATTGTTGCCATTATGATGATTAAAATAATGTCCGACTTAAGCGTTCTATTCTAAACCATTTGGATTAAGTTAATTCATTGGCAAATTAAATGGAAAAGGTTTTAGAATTTTGTGGATTTTTCTTGTTTTAAATATAGAAACGAAATATAAAATAATGTTATAAATTGCTGTGTTGTTGCGTAATAAAAAATGTATTATTGTGTTACTGTCAAACTAGAATATCTGAACTAGTGAGAGTGGCGCTACTCATCATCATCATCTCCCTGGCCTTATCCCACTTACGTAGGGTCGGCACAAAAGGTTTTATGAACCTTTAAGTTTTGGCTTAAGTTTTTACGGCCGGCCGCCTGCCTGTCGCCAACCCTACTTGGGAGGAATTTTTTAAAATTAAATATAACATAATAGCTAAATAATATAAAAATTAATTCTAAAAATACACCAAAAATAAAAATTAGTAATAAAAACTTGTAAATAGAACACAACTTGTCTTGAGAATCGTCCGGTGTGTCTTTCAAAACATTATTCACCCCTATAGACGAGGTCGATCTATGAGATCGATGAGAGTGGCGCTACTATCGCGGTTATTTCAGTTAGAAAATATGTCAAACCCACATTGGTATAGAAAAGGTGGATGGAATTGGCAGTAACTAATCTGACGTGTTCAATCTTGTCCACATCAACACTAACATTAGGAAGAATCGTGAACAAGCACCAGCCTATTAATTATAAATAAATCGCGGCAAAGTATTTCAAATCTTCCGAGAACATTCTTTAAAAATATTTGGTTCAGATCGTTTTTTTAAGAACGCTACAGTAACTTTTGTGAGGCGTATCGAAATGTTCTTTACTCGTGTGCGGCCGGCGTGAAGCTAAATGATGGCTCTTTTAAGCCCAAACGGAAAGCTCGTTCAAAATGAACGACCTTTGTTCGGTCTAGAGGAACTTACTTTGTTATAAAAATCTTTGAAAAATAATTTCGCTTCTACAAGAATAAATTGTTATTTACTGAATCAAAATGGAAATAATTAACAATCCATGTTTACACAGTTGTTAATTAAGTGATTTATAATTTAATGTACAATTTTGTTTTCGTTTTACTCAGGTAAATGAATAAATCACACTAATTAAATATAATACATATTACTCCGAATATTTTAATTATTATCGCAATTTTTTATTTAATTATTGGATTTCCACTGCAGAAACATTTGTAAAAACATTTCATCATTATCATACTCTTTCAAACAGCAGAAACAACATGTTTTTAGATAGTGAAATTTCAAAGTCAAAGATAAATGACTACGTATTATTCTAAGTATTGTTGTAACGTAACATTTACACAGAGCACAATAAATGTGGGCTCATCTGAATGTTTCTCTCGATTTAATTACGTACACATTACATGTGATTTCACTAGACGAGTGGGCCTAACACGAATATTTGTGACAATGGCCATCGTATCGTCATTGTTAATTTTGTATTAAAATTTGTGAAACCAGAATTACTTACTTCCGTACTCAGAATCATGATTACTAAAGCGGTTCCTCAATACAGTTTTTGCATATTGAAGCTACACTAGTACTACATCTCCTCTGTAGTATTGTTAATGGTTAAAAAATTATCTCAATAATGTATTTAAAATTTGGTACAAAAATCATGGAAGAATTTACGAAGTTTGCGTTGATTGCATGCAGTTGTGTGAAATTAGGTATAGAAACAGAAATTAGTTTTGTTGAATTATTAAGTATTTCAAAGCAAAAGTTGTTTTTGGCAACAATGAACCGAAAGCTTTTAAAACTTTGTGGAGCCGCTTGAGAAGTTGCCGCATAATTTGTGAGACTAGAATGAGGTGTTAATCATCTAAGACATTTTCGGGGTAACTTTAACAACCGTCAAGAATTAACTAATTTTAGGAATGTAGACCCTGTAACCCAGCGATTAAGTATTTAGCTATTGTAACTACTTTGCCGCCTAACAGTTGGTTTCCTTGGTTGTGTAATGTATCTATTTCTCGTATTGCGTTGCGAAACCAATTTAAATTATGTTTTAATAAATTATTTAATTATTTACTTGGGATAAGATCAAATTACTCACCAATGTAAACAGTACTTCAGGATAATTATCCTGCATCTTCTCCTAAGATTAGGAAACGCGCGATCTGGCGCACGTACCTACACAGGGCGAAAAGCATAGACATCAAAGATATGGCTAAGAATAGGTCTACATTTAGGGTATATTTATATGAAAATATGATCTTTTAGTCTAAAAAGTCAATAAAATTATAAAGCTTTGTGTACCAATACACTATTAAAGTGATTATAATTCTGAACTTACGTTGTATTCGAATACAGTAAATAAAAACGTAGCATGAAACCGCTGCGACTGACACTATCCCTTTTTATGTCAACTTGATAAATGAACGTCCAACAAGCTTGATATATTAATATAAACCGAAATTGAGCCAGAAGTTGGACGTTCCAGTCCACAATAAGCTTCAACACAAATAAAAATAAATTGACCGAATCCGTAACATAAGTATATTTGTATACATAAATTAGTTATAACTAAAAAAAAGAATTGACAGGCAATTATTAACTTTAAATTTAATCTTTGCCACATTATGTTCTACTTACATTTACCTAAGTACATCTCTACAAAACAGACGTTTAATTCGCTGTTCAATATGTTTAACATAATTTCGGTGTGCTAGAACATGTGTTTTAATAATTTAATATTTGTTACATACAAAATAACAGATAGAAAGAGTATGGTAACAATAAATCTATTTACCTGGTTTTTCTGAGACCATATATTTGTAATACATATTGTCATCTCTATGATATCTTGGACAAAACTGAGATTAAAAATATGTTTTTAACGGGGATTGTGGTCTCGGAAATCTATGGATAGTCGTATATTAACTAAGTTAGTTAATATACAAAAGATATAATTAAATTCATGACGTTCATAAATAAATTTTATAAGCAAAATAAATTATTTATGTAATTAAAATATACCAGATGACGCAAACTTCGAGACGAAGTGCGTTGAATGTCACCAACCGATCGTGAATTCAGACCGTTTGTGAATGGCCTAAGCCAGTTGTAAGATATTGTACATGGAAAATATTTATTTATAAAGTATTATGTTTTAACACTTTATAAGACGTCGAATGTACACAAAAATCCTTTTAATAAAATCTCATACATATGTATAAAGCAGAAGCCCAGCTTGTTATTAAATTTGTAGCACACCCGACAGTAATAAAAGCCTTTATTTAGCAACGGATTCGAGGAATCCCGGTGATTTCATATAAATATGATTTGATAAAGATGTAAATTTCTTAAACGACATGTTTTGTTATATTACAGGAAAATATTTTG
This sequence comes from Papilio machaon, assembly GCF_912999745.1. NCBI lineage: Eukaryota > Metazoa > Arthropoda > Insecta > Lepidoptera > Papilionidae > Papilio > Papilio machaon. Next base: position 3,236,085 of record NC_060005.1, read on the forward strand.
TATTCGGAATTTTTTTTCATTCTTTAACGATCATGACCTATATCTGTCGCTGTTTTTTACTTTGATGTGATTATTAGCTGTCGCCCGCGATTCTGTTCGCGCGGAATGAAAAAATAACTTAATTAGTAGAATGTGTTATCTTACAGACCATGCTCTACATATATGCCAAATTTCATCGAGATCTGTTGAGTGGTTTTGGAGATACATTCAAACAAACATCCTTCCATCCATCTAAACATTCGCATCTTACTATCCTACTAATGTAATGCTTATGGAAAGCATATTTTATACTAGATATAAATGTAAATTTGTAAACAGAAATAATAAGTACACGTGATTTTTTTCTTCAAAACTGTCATCCAAAAATAAATGTATTAAAAATAAAAAGGCTGAGTCGTTTTATAAATTCGCTTCATAAAAAATAAAAATAAAAAACTATATGTCATAACTATCAAGCGTATTGTGGCTAAAAGCCAAAGTCTTAAAATTTATGTATATGTTAGCCATTAGTTTGGCTTAATATAATTCTGTTTTTATTTATTTTGCTGCTATATTCCCCGGATTATATTCAGTTTTAATTTGATAGTAAATGAACACTTTAACTTTAGTGCGTGTTCAAAATAACGTTTTAAAAATCGTTGCCTAAGTTATTAAAAAAAATTCCACAATTTAAGACAACAGGTCCAATAGCATATAAATGTTAATATAGGTAATGCTAGGTAGGCAACGCATCAGCATCCTTAGATGTTTATGGGCAGCAATGGTTTCGATATTTTAGCGAATTCTATTAATCGCTTGTATGTTTGCTACATTACATTATAAAAAAATGTTTACATATAAGTATTCTATTTTTATATTATGTGCATTTCATTGTAACGGCCAGTAGATTAAATGAATGTGAAAAATAAATGCGGATATTTAGATGAATGGATGGATGTTTGTTATTAGTTATATCTAGAACATCTGAAAGAATCTCGCTGAAATTTTACATACATGTAGAACATAGTCTTGAAGAGCATGTAGGTTACTAACTACGTTTTTTATAATTCCGCGTAGACGGTTTCGCGAGCGACAGCTAGTTAAACAATAAAAGTGTATTAAAAATTTCTAACAAAATTATTCTCGCTGTCTTAATTTTCCAGTAAGATTTTAAGACATGCGTAAATTAGCAATGTAGGTATTCTGTACAAATTACTCCCTTCACAAACAAGAGAGAAACGGTGTGTTGGCTTAATTTACTAGACTAACAACTTAAAATAACTTATGTGTGGTTATCTGTTTTAACTAAGAAGCCACGCGCCCTACGTCTAAGTTTACATATAACAAAATTGATTAAACTACATTAATTGAAAATAAGGATTTGTTTAATTTCAGTAAAATTATACGAACTTTATTAATTCAATGCTTATTTAAACAATGCATAACATATAATTTATATCGACCAAGTTTTAAATAGTTTTCACCTCAAAATTTGTCATATTCATTTTTGAATGACGTTAAATTTCTCTAAAAGTGGATTTTTACCACTGGAACGCCTGTACAAAATTACTACAATTAGCATCTCTGCTATTTTGGTGAATTCATTTGGTAGCTTGTTCCTTTGCCATCTCATACAAAAAAAAAAAAAACATATTAACATGCCTCGCATTTTCTTTGAAATAACACAGATAAAAATATCTTTTTATTCGTGTGCTTTGGAAGTAATCTACGGTAATAATCCCATTAGCAATGGCGGATTCAATCCCATAATCAAGAATCCGCTCTATAACCATATAATTATAACTTCATCATCATGTTATTCGAAAGTAATATTTCATCCTATTTCTTACAAAGAAAATCTTAGTCCGTGCAATTTATAAAGTAATGAATTCAGCTTTGACACAAATCAGCTATCAGCGTTTCTATTCTACTTTACACAGCTGCCCGACGGGATCGGGTACGATAGGCAGAGATAAATTATTCCTATCGAAAGCATCGAGCTGTCCTCTAGCTTGAAACTTACTTAACCCAGAGATAACTTCGCTAAGTTCCGATATTTTTATATTAAAAAAGCTTTTCACTGTCGAATTTTCTCACTTAAATCTAACTTAGTTGATTTTTAAGTTATTTAACAAAGTACTTTGATATAACATAATAATATGCTTAAATTTATTACGTAAAATAAAGAAGTAAATGGGTTTGTTATTTAATTTGATAGTAGAAAGCAAATTTATAATGTCGTTCCTAACGCATAAGAAAGCAAAAGTAATAATAGTTTTATTTAGTCAAGCCTCATCGTAAATAAATAACATAACAGAATAATTAAAACTGGTTAAATTGTACAATAAATTAATATAAAATTAATAAAATAAATATTTTCAAAAGTGTACATGAACGTATGTTTCTTATTTGTCCGTTGGTTTTTGCCGAAATACTCGTTCTTCTGCTGAAATATGTTTTAAATATAAAAATTAATATTTCTTTGAGTAATGTCAGATACGGAAATGTTACTCCATAATGAATATTCTTTATAGAACTGATTATTTATTCACATTTAGATTATTCAATTACAATTCTTGCGGAAATAATAACAGTATTAGCATACAAAACGAATACAAGAAAGCTTTGGACAAATTCCAAATGATCTTCATTTGTTTGGGCTGAATGTGACAACTACGTGACCTAGCGGTTAAAGAATCTAGCTTAACTTTGAGACTTAACTTTGATTGCACTTAAATCTTTAAAATTTATCTATTGCCTAAAATTACTCCTTTTCTTATAAAAATAAAATTAAGTTAGTCAATTAGTCATTATTTTTTTAAACGTAAATAAATAGTTATTATCTATCTATATATATAAAAGAAAGTCATGTTAGTTACACTATTTATAACTTAAGAACGGCTGAATCGATTTGACTGAAAATTGGTGGGCAGGTAGCTTAGAAACAGGGAACGGACATAGGATAATTTTTACCCCGTTTTCTATTTTTTTTCCGCGCGGACGGAGTCGCGGGTAAAAGCTAGTTTTGAATAAAATATCAATGATAAAATTGAAGAAATGACTACATATAAGTCTTGGTTAAGAGTCCCATTAAAAATTAAACTTAGAACATTCTCAGAATGTCATCAATGAAAACAATCTCTAGATTTTACACTAGAACTATTCGCAGACGAACTTTTGTGAACGAAGCTTTTCTCGGAAGCATTTCTCGCAATATTGAATAGTTATTAAATCAAGTGAAATGAAAAATTTTATAAATTTATGTAATATGAGGTACGATTGTTTAAATTATCATTTTCTAGTAAGTTCCTATAAGATAAATAAAAATTGTCATCATCGATAATCGTTGATACTGCCGATACCCGAGACAATGTAATTATATCTCAGATTTTTAAAAGAAAATGTGACGAATGACAATATCTGCTGGTTACGAATGTCCATGAGCGTCTGTAACCTTTTGTTATTAAGAGGGATCTTCTTATAAATTTTTTATAATGAGTATTTCGATCGTGAAAATGCAAGGAAAGAGATTCAATAATTCAGAATTCGTTCCGTGTACGTCTGTTGTTGTGTCAATAAATTATTAGCAATTTTTAAGTTACTTCATTTTCAAACTTCCAATTGTACAAAAGTAGCGTAATTACAATTCTTTGATTTGCCAAATCTTTACTTGGATTAACTGTAAAGTTGATAATAATAATTTAATTATTGTTAATATATATGTAATTTTATAATTTAATTTGTTTTTTTTTCCTTAAAAAAGAGGTCATAGAATAAAAATGTACAACAGAATTTAACCGTGAAAATTCACTGCCGAGCAATTTGTATTGACACGTAATGTTGTCTCTATCTTATTCAAGAGAATGAAAGAGGTAGCAATATTGTCGCAAAGGTGTAACGACTGTGGAGATTCACCGTAAGAAAGTATTCGTGGAATAAGTTTCAATATAACTTTATTTGTACTGGAGCAAACAGAAAGGATTTTGTTACTAGTATTTGCTTTGGTAAAAGAAAGCAAAGCGGATTTTATAACTGTAAGAAAATGGAAAAGTCGTGTGGGTTTTCGAATACTATGCGATCTATGGATGGTGCAATCTAACCATAAAATGTAAGTAGAATTTTAATAAAAAATGTAATATAACTTATAAAAAAGTGTAAAAGTGTACACATTGAACGAAATACTTATGCATGTAACTTGCTACTTGCTTTATCTATTACTAGCTTTTACCCGCGACTCCGTCCGCGCGGAATACAAAATAGAAAACGGGATAAAAATTATCCTATGTCCGTTTCCTGGTTCTAAGCTACCTGCCCACCAATTTTCAGTCAAATCGATTCAGCCGTTCTTGAGTTATAAATAGTGTAACTAACACGACTTTCTTTTATATATATACTAGCTTTAACCCGCGACTCCGTCCGCGCGGAATAAAAAAAAAAAAAAAACGGGGTAAAAATTATCCTATGTCCTATTCCTGGTTCTAAGCTACCTGCCCACCAATTTTCAGTCAAATCGATTCAGCCGTTCTTGAGTTATAAATGGTGTAACTAACACAACTTTCTTTTATATATATAGATATACTAGCTTTTTCCCGCGACTCCGTCCGCGCGGAATAAAAAAAAAAGAAAAGAAAACGGGGTAAAAATTATCCTATGTCCTATTCCTGGTTCTAAGCTATCTGCTCACCAATTTTCAGTCAAATCGATTCAGCCGTTCTTGAGTTATAAATGGTGTAACTAACACAACTTTCTTTTATATATATAGATATATAGATATAGATGACCCAACTTTAAACTGTTATATTTTACTACACTACGTTCTTATTATTGCCCGACTGACAAAAAGGTAATGTTTTAGCGCGTATGTAAGTTTATTTTATGCATAAGGATTTTATATATGTAAATTCTATTGTGACGGCCTAGAGCCTAAGTGACTAATCCTGATTTTGACGAATGAGATTTCATTCGATCCGTCTTCTCCGGAAAGTCACAGGGTGTATTATATCTAAAAATAGCGAAAAGGACGAGTTCAACTCTCACTCAAGGTTAATTTCTATTAATGCTTAAACATTTTTCGGTGTTTTCGAGAACATTATAAAATTAGAAAGTATTTTTTCATTACAGTTTATTAAGTGGAAATTAAAAATCTCAAACCAAAATTTTGAAATGCAGCCAATAGATGGCGTCTATTTCATCCATTTTAGCCTCAGTCGGGATTTAAGTTTTTTTTTAATTAAAGGCTTTTTTAAAGGACACAGAGGTAACAAATTTCGCGACAGGTGCTTCAGCAGTTTAAGTTTTAGGTTTCAAAAGCTTTTTGCAGTTGATAAACTTTAATTTTTACTGTAGAAATAAAATACATTAAAGAATTACACAATGCAGTAAAAACACCCGCTGATAGTTAATATAAATTCATGCTTGGTTTCCAAAACATCTGTCAAATGTTATTCAACTAACACACCTGTCATATGTCAGTTTAATCTTTGAATCAAATCAGTTTCAGATGATTAATTGCTAACAGGAGTTATATCAAATCAAATTATGTTATTACAGATTAATCTAAAATACAATTAATTGATCTTTCAGAAGCCAGATGTTAAGGGAAATTGTAGGCGTTATCGAATACTGAAACACATTAGACGTTGTACTTCAAAGAATGTAGTTATGGTCCTAAACAATTGGTGAAGAATAATAATGGATTCACTATGTGAGTGTATTGGGTCACTGGCGCCAGTTAATGTTTAAATTATGCAAGAGCTGATTTTGAGAGCGGCTTTCCTACCGTACTGAGAGCCTAGCACGAAAATTTGCGACACGCGCCTACGTAACATCATCGGCAAAATATATCAAAATTTATATAAGATGTGTTGACTTTACTTCAAATTTTTTCCAAGACGTTATCACGAATATTCATGGTAGGCTCTCTGGCATAATGTAAACTAGGCATAATAGCAACAAAGAGAAAAGGGCAACAGAAGAGATATCAGACCAATCATGAATATAGAGACGTAGAGGCTTTTAATATTTGAGATCTATTCATTGAGTTACGTGATTTTTTTATTATAGCCAGTGACATTTTTACAGCAGCAATAAAATATAAGTCCACATTTCGTTGTAGTGAGATTCAGCACTAAGATATACTTAAGCCATACGAATGATGAAAGATTCGGTGGATATAAGAAAGATGTTGCGGACCTTTTTGCTATTTTGATAGCTTATGTAGTTTTCTATTATTGACAATCACATTTTTACATTTTATATTGTCTTCTTGACGTTTGGCTGTCGATTACCCTTGTTCTTTCTATTTCTTAATTATTTGTTATTTATTTAAATATAGTCATTTGCAGAGTTATTAGATTGTTCATTTCATTTTGTTCGTTTCATTTTGGTCCTTCACCCGTAAGTTTCCAGCGTACCTATTTTTCATTACGTAACTTTAGTTATTCATTCATTTCGTAGTATTTGCTTTCATTTTCACTACTTTATTTATTTATTTTTTTCACCTAATGATCACCCGCAGTAAAAGTAAAATCATGCCGACAAGCCCTGCGACTAGTTCCCAACATGTAGACACCGTTGCCCCAAGTGAGAAGTCTAAGTCAAAGTCATCACGCTCGTCGTCCACAATTAAGGCTCAAAGGGCCGCCATAGAGGCCCTCGCTCTGCGCCGACGTCTCGAGCACGAACAGGAGCTCGCTGAACACGAGAGGCAACGTGAAAGTCGACTGGCAGCACTCCGTCGGCAGGTGGAGGAGGGCGAACTGCAGGCCGAACTTGCCGCTCTCGACGCGGAAGCCGCTTCAAGTCGCAGCAGTCGCAGTGGTTCTGCGAGAGTCAGCGGAGAAAGAACAGAAAGATGGGTACAAAGTTTACGACAGCCAGTTTGTGTTGGAGAAAATACAGGTAATAGAGGCATCCTCGCAGTAGGGCGCGAGCCATTAGTGGTTCCGCCTCCCGGCCACCAGGCATCTCTGCCGGCCACTGGGTCAACTGCATCCCCTATTAACCGTTTTGTTCCTCAGAAGCAACTTTTAAACGTCACTAAAGCATCCAACGTCTCCGTGCTATGCGTTGGCGAAAATACAGTTTTTAGAGGCATCCCCGCAGTAGGGCGCGAGCAATTAGTCGTTCCGCCTCCCGGCCACCAGGCATCTCTGCCGGCCACTGGGTCAACTGCATCCCCTATTAACCGTTTTTTTCACCAGAAGCAACTTTCAAACGTCACGAGGCCGTCCGAGGCGGCCGTGCTATGCGTTGGCGAAGATACAGGTAATAGAGGCATTCCCGCAGTAGGGCGCGAGCCATTAGTGGCTCCGCCTCCCGGCCACCAGGCATCTCTGCCGGCCACTGGGTCAACTGCATCCCCTATTAACCGTTTTGTTCTTCAGAAGCAATTTTCAAACGTCACAAAAGCGTCCGTGGCGGCCGTGTTAACGCGACCGCTCATATCCACGGAGCTTGATCAGAGTAGCCTGCTTCAAGCTGTTGCTGACACTGCAGCTGCGGCCAAGGCGCTTGCTACTTCGCACCGTCATAAACATAAGATAGAATTGTTTCCTTTCGACGGAGATGCCTTAACATGGCTACATTTTAAACGTATTTATGATTTAACCAAAAGCAATTTTTCAGATATTGAAAATATTAGTAGGTTACAAAATGCACTTCGCGGCGCGGCCCGAGATGCAGTCGCGTCACTGTTGCTGACTACAGACGACCCGACCGATATAATTAGAGCTCTGGAGGAGAACTTCGCTCGCCCTGAAACTATAGTATTTAAGGAAATCTCCGCTCTAAAAAATTTACCACGTTTGGGAAATTACTTAAAAGAATTAATTACGATAACGAATAAGGTACGTAATTCTATATCTTCTTTTAGGAGGCTCTATTTCTCCCATTTTGGCGTGTACCACCCTTGGAAACGTAAGCTTCGTGTAGTTCACGACGCCGCAACCACGAATGAGGGCGTCAGCCTAAACTCTTTGTTGCTACCTGGTCCAGACCTGCTTCAGCCCTTGTTAGGTATTTTACTTCGGTTCCGCAAGGGCCGTATTGCTCTCACTGCTGATATCTGGGAAATGTTCCCTCAAGTAAGGATCAGGGAGAGAGATAAGGACGCTCCAATAGTTGTAAGGGTCGAATTTTATTTCAACAAATGTGGAGGTCTAATGTCGACTGGGACACCGAGTTCCAACCCACGGAAGCATTAAGGTGGTCTGATTGGTTTCACGAGCTGTCAAAAGTTACTTCTTTGGAAATTCCACGTTGGTATTCTAACTCTAAAAACTCTGAACCAACTCAAAGGGAGTTACACGTTTTTGCTGATGCAAGTGAGCTCGCGTACGCGTGTGTCGCTCATTGGCGTCTTTTGTACTCAGACGGCAGCATCGAGCCTTCTCTTATCTCTAGTAAGGCAAGAGTTACACCCTTGAAACCTACCTCTATCCCACTTTTAGAGCTCCAGGCCGCTTTAATAGCTTCTCATCTCGCGGTCACCTTTAAGGACAGTCATAGAAAACAACCGGCACATACTTTCTTTTGGACTGATTCTATGACAGTCCTTCAATGGTTACGTAGTGGCGCGGGTTCTTTTAAGCCTTTTGTTGCCCATCGTTTAGGCGAAATAATTGAAAACTCTTGCGCCAGAGACTGGCGATGGGTACCAACAGACTTGAATGTGGCGATGGAGCTACCAGAACGCAATCAATTAACCGCGACGCGTAACAGATGGTTTCGTGGACCATCTTTTCGTTTTAAATCCGTTGAGGACTGGGCTCGCGTACGCGTGTGTCGCTCATTGGCGTCTTTTGTACTCAGACGGCAGCATCGAGCCTTCTCTTATCTCTAGTAAGGCAAGAGTTACACCCTTGAAACCTACCTCTATCCCACTTTTAGAGCTCCAGGCCGCTTTAATAGCTTCTCATCTCGCGGTCACCTTTAAGGACAGTCATAGAAAACAACCGGCACATACTTTCTTTTGGACTGATTCTATGACAGTCCTTCAATGGTTACGTAGTGGCGCGGGTTCTTTTAAGCCTTTTGTTGCCCATCGTTTAGGCGAAATAATTGAAAACTCTTGCGCCAGAGACTGGCGATGGGTACCAACAGACTTGAATGTGGCGATGGAGCTACCAGAACGCAATCAATTAACCGCGACGCGTAACAGTTGGTTTCGTGGACCATCTTTTCGTTTTAAATCCGTTGAGGACTGGCCTACATAGCCGAGGTATCACCAAATACCGATGAACTCAAGACCAATAGTTTTGAGTTGGTCGGACTAACTTCCTTTGTCGAAGAGTTACCGACACCTGTCACAGCTATTTTTGACAATTTTAGTAATTGGCAGCGCTTATTACGTGCCACAGCCCGGGTACTTCAAGCTGCGGCAAAGTTTGGTGTTATTTTGGCTTCCTTTAGAAATTCTAAATTGAAAGGCGATGTTGTTTGTGCCCGCCATCCTTCAGTGTCCACTACCCTACCGCCTCTTAGTGCAAATTTAATAAAGGCCGCTGAAAGGCAAATTCTGCAACGAACACAGCTCGAGAGCTTTTCCATAGAATTTATTCATGTCCTGAATTCGAAGCCTATTCCTCCGAACAGTCGTCTCAGAAAACTGTCACCCGCTTTGGGAGAGGACAAATTACTACGGTTAGCCGGAAGAATTAAAGCCGCAGAAGGCATTGATCCTGACACACGCTTTCCCATCCTTCTTGACGGTCGTCACCCAATTGTACGTTTATTGGTACAGTTTTATCATCGAAAAGCGGGTCACGCAAATAATGAACTAGTCGTGAACGAATTAACACAAACATTCTGATTGTTAAGGCTGAGAAACACAGTGAGAACAGTAGCTAAAGAGTGTCTACTCTACAGAATTAGAAAGTCCTTGCCGATGAACCCGAAAACAGGCGATCCGCCACCTGAAAGATTAGCTCACCATCGACAGCCTTTTACTTTAACGGTCCTGGACTACTTCGGCCCCATAAGCGTCACTATCGGGCGCAGGCATGAAAAACGTTATATGGCCCTTTTCACCTGTTTAACTGTCAGAGCTCTTCACCTAGAGATGGTACATAGTCAATCTACTGACTCCGCTATCCTGGCTATTAGAAGGTTCATTGCAAGACGGGGCTCTCCAAATACTGTTTTCTCGGACAACGGAACCTGCTTTGTTGGTGCCAATCGCATTCTCAGAGAGTTCTACGGAGAAAATGTCGAAGATTTCACAAGCACTCAAGGTATACTCGCGAAGTTCACCCCACCTGCGACACCTAATTTTGGAGGATGTTGGGAGCGCTTGGTGCGATCAGTAAAGGTGGCTCTGAACGCAACATTAACCGAACGAGCTCCGAAAGAAGAAACCCTAAGCAGTTTACTAGCCGAGGCAGAAGCCATTGTCAATTCAATGGCGCGATAAGGGTAGTGGACGTTGCAACAGCAGGGGGAACGCTACACTGACCCGTACGAAAGCTGGTTAGGCTCTCCACCTAAGGCCTTGACTGACCTTGGTTTGAATAACCAGTTTGTGCTTAGCTGCACGAGGGGGAGGATGTTGCGGACCTTTTTGCTATTTTGATAGCTTATGTAGTTTTCTATTATTGACAATCACATTTTTACATTTTATATTGTCTTCTTGACGTTTGGCTGTCGATTACCCTTGTTCTTTCTATTTCTTAATTATTTGTTATTTATTTAAATATAGTCATTTGCAGAGTTATTAGATTGTTCATTTCATTTTGTTCGTTTCAAAAGGTAAAGCGATTTATTTTTGCAAACTTTCGAGAAATAGTCGGATTATCGCTGTCTTCCTAAGGTTCTTGACATTAAAGAATTTGATACCTATGTCAATGTAGTATAACAAGGATGGCGAACCATTAGATTCAGTTTCAACGTGCCACTTTAAAGAAATGTTTTATATTTAGATGATAGTATTGCCATTAAACAGCAGCATTAAAATAACAGACTAACAATACTAATAACTAAAATAAGGTTAAAACTAACAATACTAACAAAATGCAATTGTAAATATGGGAATAAAAAGGCTTATTATTATTATTAATATTATTATTATTGCCATTAACTATTTTTGACTTTGTAATAATTATGATTTTCTCTCATTAGTGTCCGTGATGAAAATTTCCTCCAATAGAAAGCCTCCGGAGGCCTTTTTTTACTACACTTAGTAATTGAATCAGTATCTATAGTTTAAATATCTATAATTCAAACATTACTTAGGATGGCTAACAGTCGGGCAAAAAGTAAAAATAAAGGAAGGAGAGTTACCTTTAAAGTAAAGAATGTACGTTGTGGGAATGAAGGTTTTTACATTATAATTCCAGTCGTAACACTAATATTACAACATATTGGTATTTCTATTTTTCCAAAGTTAATGAGAAGGATGTTAATATATTTTATAAAAGTGTTACGACAGAAAAACGACGTAACAGTGTTCTCGCACAAAAACCAGTATCACATTTATCACGTTTTCAAATAAAAATACTTTTATACCACGTATTCTGTTGCGCATTGTATATGATAAAAGTGTTTTACGTGAATACCAACTATTGTTGGATTGTTCTGATTCATACAAATAATTGTTTTAATCAATTTTTATAGCAAAATATTTTATTTATGAAATATTTATAAAACATGGTAAAACATACAGTATGATGTATTTTGTGGTAATTTGTTTGTATATTTTAATATAAAATTTTAACATTGTCTATTTTTTTAATACTATTTCCTTTAATGATGTCTTTTATGGTTCGAATGGGTGGATGGATGGATGGCATGCGCCGTCATGTAAATAAATATGTGTCTAACTTAATAATATTTTTCTACGTCGGTATATATATGTCTGTTCTAAACCGGAGCCTAAATGGCCTTATTGTGTGAGATGTATCTTCTACGGAGTTTTAGGTAGTCCATTGAGTTCCTTAATTTTTGAAATAACTAACAAGTATTATTTTTCTCTGTAACACTAATAGTTGATTTGATGTTACAATTGAAATTGCCTGATAAGTATAAAACTTGTATTGCTTTTTTTACAATTTAAAAAATCTCCGTAACTAGCTGTCGTACGTGACTCCGTCCCCGCGGAATTAAAAAAAATTAGCAGCCTATGTGTTCTTCCAGACTATTTTCTACGTCTATGCCAAATTTCAGCAAGATCCATGAAATCGTTCTGGAGACCCCTCCTACAAACATTTGCATTAATAATATTAGTAAGATTTGTAATGGTTTCAACTCGTTTTTGTTTGAATCAACTTTCAATAATATATCTAAGCCGATTTAATAACGTAAGATCACGTGTGCTGTAATGATTAATAGCTTAAATTTGTGCCCAGTGATACTGGCATACATTCATCATTTTGCAACGTGATAAACGTCAAGGCGATGTTCGAAGTGACAAATTATTGCAAACAATAATAACGCTACGAATATAAAGGATTTGGAAGATTAAAATTACGACTCGACCACGACAAAATGAGATTTGAAATCAGTGACCTTATAATGGCGAAACCAATGAACGGAGTTAGTCATTTGTTTGACGAGGCGCAAACAGATACGAGTTTTGAATTAAAAAAATTGTCATGGGTAAGTGAAATGGAAAAATAATTCGTTTTCACACTAGCTGTTGCCCGCGACTCTGTCAGCGCGGCTTTAAAAAAAACGTTATAAGTAGCCTCTATGTTCTTCCAGACTATGTTCTACATCTGTGCCAAGTTTCATCAAGATCCGTTAAGCTGTTTTAGAGTCACTTCAAACAAACATACATCCATCCATCTAAACATTCACATTTATAACATTAGTAAGATAGATGTAGTAAAATTTAAATTTCTTGTTATATTAAAATGGAAATATGTACTACTAAAGTAATTTAGTTTGTTACAAAATTAATTTTAAGATTGAATCTATGATGAAAAGGGGTCGTTCATTTTGATAGGCAATCCCTACTGTATTGGTATGAACTGCGATTTAACTTCACGCAGGTTGCACAAGAATAAGTAATGTTATTAAACGTCTTAATAAAAGTCAATATAATGGACCTCTAAGATAATGTTATTAAAAGATTCAGGTTCAAAGATTTCAGGTTATCATATATTTAAGGTGCCGACAAAATTAAAATCTATATATATAAAAGAAAGTTGTGTTAGTTACACCATTTATAACTCAAGATCGGTCGTTCTGAATTAGCTGAAAATTGATGGGGAGGTAGCTTAGAACCAGGAAGCGGACATAGGATAATTTTTACCCCGTTTTCTATTTTTTATTCCGCGCAGACGGAGTCGCGGGTAAAAGCTAGTTTCTTATAAATTAAACTACAGCATGCTTCAAAAAATACAAAATTTCTGTGTTAGGAAATAATTTTTTACTCTGGGTTTTTGAGACGAAAATCCTCGTTGATAACATATTATAGTTATCTCTGTTTTGTGAAAGATAGTGAGAGGGATGATGATATGTTTTATACAAAGATTTTGGTTTCGGAAACCAACGGTAATTTTTGTCAAATAAAAACTTATAAAATAATTGGAACGTCGGCGTTAAGTACTTGACTTGTAATTTGCAAGTCCTGGGTTCGAAACCCGCCGTGTACTAATGTGTTTTTAGATTTTCAATTCATATATGTACATTTATGCTGCACATATCTGCGAAGAAATACAAATATATGTGTTAAGTCCACAAACTCGCACTGGGCCAGCGTGGTTAACTATGGTCTAGTCACCCCTCACTTGGTGTAGGTTTCTTCCCCTCAGTGGGGGTCGTACAGTGAGCTGATGAAGATGGAAATAATTGTTAATGAAAAAATATGACACTTCCTTCAATTACAGTACCCAGAAAAAAATGCCTATCAAACGATCTTTTTCACTTGTTAAAATCGTTAACGCCGTGGCTACAAATGGATATCAAGAATACATACTCATACAAATTCATATACATAATCATACACACCTTTAAAAAACATTTACCTGCCAGTCGTGAAATAAAGGAGCGAAATAATTTACTCGTCGTACTTTTCGAGGGTAAAGTAAACATCGCCTGTGATAAAGTGAGACGTGTGCTAGTTTAATTAATTATCAAGTTTGTTTAAACATATTTGAACAGGTTAATTGAGATTACCCTTTACATACCTGGAGGACACGATGTACTTGGCATATATTGTTGACATCAGTTTTGAGACAGATATTTCTTTGTAAATTGATTAATAAAAGAGATTTCTAAACTTACCACTCGCCCCTTTGAGACCCCTTACCCTAAAGCCCCATAGACACGTTTTAAATTTCACAGGTTTGGTTAACTATCCTGATACTATACCAACTTGTGAACTCTAAGTATTTCCTTTTTGGCCGGTCAATGGGTGAGCCAATTGTCTCAACGGCAAATACCCGAACCCTCAATTTTAATATCCGCCATCGTACACACGGTCTTCCGTTGATCCTAAAGGGTCCACTTTCGGAGTCATTGGCTTAAAGCAAAATAAAAATTTACTACATTTGTAAGCTTGCCTTCCTATATTTATTAATTAAAAATATCGATTCCTATCAGGTTAGGCGTTACCTATTTAAACTTGGTTGAATTGTAGCTAAAGTTACCGCGTCATGGTTTGCATCACTTAAGCACCGTTTGATTGGAATGCAAGCGCTTTGAGCAACAGCGGTTGAGTACCCCTGAAGTAGGTCCTTGAGTAGATTATTCCGTGAAGCATTAGGTCCTTTGAACTAAGAGCGCTGACACCTTGCAGTCCGGTAATATAATTAGTAAAGTATCGGCTTACGATAAAGTATACCAGTTTAAATGCTATAAAGAAGACCGGTCAAAGAAGTCACGTCAATCATAAAAAAGTTGATACATGCGGAGCTGGACTGAGATACAATAAAGATTTTTTTTGTATTTTGTTTTTATTTATACAATATACTCGTAGTATAGTAAAGCTATTACTGTCTCCCGCATAAAATAAACGAAAAATATGTAACGCCTATTTGTGCTGCCGATAAGCAAGTTTTATAAAGCAGCGTAACAAGAATTTCTATTAAATTTACGGGATCGTAAAACAAAAGTCGAGTTTGCAGTTTAACGCAGAGTTCGAGTTTGCGAGGTGATAAAACAACAAGCGCGTACTGGAACAATATCCCTTGAGGGGACCATTAATTGTTTCGTATACTTACTTTTGTTTAAAGTAAATTTGCTGTACCAAATTTTGTTACTGAAGTTCACTCAGATGACACTGTTGATGAGTAATATAAAAAAATCCATATTTAATGCTTTAGATGCTTAAAAAATGAATAAATGTCAGACTCAATATAACACAGGTGGAAGAATAATAGAAATAAGCACGGTTTTGTTCAGCTTTCTACAAATATATATCCTGTAATATTTTTGAAACAAAACACTGCACTTTAAATGTAAAAATAAAATACGTCAATCAAGTAATATGAAAGTCTATAACCGAAGCAATAGTTGTACGAAAGTGCTTAAAGTTTTACGAATAACTTAATGAGCTTCTGTAAAAGCACTGCTATGACGTCATGCGCTTTCCTGCTTAACTTCTAAAAACTTCAACGCAAAGATTATTTGTGCCGTAGTTTTGTGTGCACATGTGCGGAAGGAGGTGGAAAGGATCGATGTCTGTACAAGTTACTTTTGCAACAAACGGTCGTACGAACTTGGTAACCGCGACATGACAGCGGGAAAGTACAGCGCAACTTGTATTTGTATAACCAGTTAACTCAAAATAGTTTTAGTATTACTACTATTTCTTGTTCTCCGTATTTACGATTACTAATATTTTGTTATTGTTATTTATTCATTATAGATCTATAAAGCATTCTCATTTACCAAGCTTGCTATCATTCGGCCACATTGTTTTAAACGGATATTTTGGTCTCAGAAAACCACGGTAAATAAATTTAAATAAAGTATTAATACTACATGCCTTTAGTTTATGAATGAGTGAGAATTTTGTGCTGGCTCTATGTGACTAGAATTTGTCTATTTTCAGATATTAAGTTAAACCAAGTTTGTGGCAGAGCTGTGAGTTCGAGTGCCAAATTGCGACAGCGTTTTACTCGCCACTTTGACTTTCAAACTTTTGTTGAATATGTTACATGCATTGGCACGTAATACTTCAAATCTCAAAATCTCAAAATGTTGTACATGAGCACGGTGGAATGTAAAGATTTTGTATATATATATATATATATATATTATAAATGCTTACTAATATTATAAATTACTAATATTATATATTATAAATGCGAAAGTAACTCTGTCTGTCTGTCTGTCTGTCTGTCTCGCTTTCACGCAAAAACCACTGAACCGATTTAAATGAAATTTTGTACACAGATAGTCTAGAGCCTGAGGATGGACATAGGCTACATTTTAACGCGAAAAAGGGGTTGTAAGGGGTTGAAAGTGGGGGTGAAAGTTTGTATGGAATTATCGTCATTTTTACAGGTAGAAGGTTGAAACTTATTTTCAAGGCTAATTTGATAAAGATAAATATGAAATTAAATTTTTGGAAAAATTTTACCCCCAAGGGTGCTAAATAACAATAGGGGATGAAATTTTGTTTTGCAATATATTCGGTTTTGGTGAATGTTTTGTTTAATACGCTTTGCTGTAACCCTTACCAATATTTAGTCTAGAGCCTGAGGAAAGACGTAGGCTACATTTTAACGCGAAAAAGGGGTTGTAAGGGGTTGAAAGTGGGGGTGAAAGTTTGTATGGAATTATCGTCATTTTTACAGGTAGAAGGTTGAAACTTATTTTCAAGGCTGCTAATTTGATAAAGATAAATATGAAATTAAATTTTTGTAAAATGTTACCCCCAAGGGTGCTAAATAACAATAGGGGATGAAATTTTGTTTGGCAATATGTGAGGTTTTGTTGAATGTTTTCTTTAATATGTTTTGCTATTACCCTTACCAATATTTAGTCTAGAGCCTGAGGCCTTCCTCATAGGGCATATTTTAACGCGAAAAAGGGTTTGCAAGGGGTTGAACGTGGGGGTGTAAGTTTGTAGGGAATTATCGTCATTTTTCCAATTGGAAGCTTGAAACTTATTTTTGAGGTTGCTAATTCTATATAAATAAATATGAAATTAAATTTTTGTAAAAAATTTACGCCCAAGGGCGCTAAATAACAATAGGGGATGAAATTTTGATTAGCAATATGCTCGGTTTTGGTGAATGTTTTGTTTAATATGTTTTGCTGTTATCCTTGCCAATATTTAGTCTAGAGCCTGAGGAAAGACGTAGGCTACATTTTAACGCGAAAAGGGGGTTGTAAGGGGTTGAAAGAGGGGGTGGAAAATTGTATGGAAGTATCGTCTTTTTTTACAGTTAGAAGCTTGAAACTTATTTTTGAAGTTGCTAATTTGATATAAAGAAATTAATATTCAATATTTGAAAAAAGTTTACTCTTAAGGGTGCTAAATAACAATTAGGGATGAAATTTTATTTGGGAATATTTTAGATTTGTTTGGGAATATTTTAGATTTTGTTGAATGTTTTGTTTAATATGTTTTGCTGTTACCCTTACCAATATTTAGTTTAGAGCCCGAGAAAGGATAAAGACTACTTACTACGTTCACAAGTCATGAAAGAATTCTGAAGATAATTTATGTAGTTTGCGTCGATTGCATACAGTTGTGTAAAATTAGGTATAGAAACAGAAATTAGTTTTGTTGAATTATTAAGTATTTCAAAGCAAAAGTTGTTTTTGGCAACAATGAACCGAAAGCTTTTAAAACTTTGTGGAGCCGCTTTAGAAGTTGCCGCATAATTTGAGACTAGAATGAGGTGTTAATCATCTAAGACATTTTCGGGGTAACTTTAACAACCGTCAAGAATTAACTAATCTTAGGAATGTGGACCCTGTAACCCAGCGATTAAGTATTTAGCTGTTGTAACTACTTTGCCTCCTACCAGTTGGTTTCCTTGATTTGGTAATGTATCTATTTCTCGTAATGCGAAACCAATTTAAATTATGTTTAAAGATTTTCTTAATTACTTGGGATAAGATCAAATTACCCACCAATGTAAACAGTACTTTAGGATAGTTATCTTGCATCTTCTCATAAGATTAGGAAACGCGCGATCTGGCGCACGTACCTACACGGGGCGAAAAGCATCAAAGATCAAAAACATATTGCTAAGAACCATGAACTCGTATGAATAAGCTCACGTACGTACATTTAGAGAAGATTTATATAAAAATATGTTCTTTTAGTCTAAAGAGTCAATAAAATTATAAAGATTAGTATACAAATACACTATAGAAGTGATTAGAATTCTGAACTTACGTTGTATTCGAATACAGTAAATAAAAACGTAGCATGAAACCGCTGCGACTGACACTATCCCTTTTTATGTCAACTTGATAAATGAACGTCCAACAAGCTTGATATATTAATATAAACCGAAATTGAGCCAGCAGTTGGACGTTCCAGTCCACAATAAGCTTCAACACAAATAAAAATAAATTGACCGAATCCGTAACATATTTGTATACATAAATTTCTTAAATAACAATAGTTCCAAATCAGGTAGCATTACAGTTATAACTAAAAAAAAAGTATTGACAGACTGTGCAATTGTTAACTTCAAATTTAACCTTTGCCACATTATGTTCTACTTACATTTACCTAAGTACATCTCTACAAAACAGACGTTTAATTCGCTGTTCAATATGTTTAACATAATTTCAATGTGCTAGAACATGTGTTTTAATAATTTAATATTCGTTACATACAAAATAACATATAGAAACAGTATGTTAACAATAAATCTATTTACCTGGTTTTTCTGAGACCATATATTTGTATTACATATCGTCATCTCTATGATATCTTGGACAAAACTGAGATTAAAAATATGTTTTTAACGGGGATTTTGGTCTAATAAATCTATGGATCGTATATTAACTAAGTTAGTTAATATACAACAGATATAATTAAATTCATGAGGTTCATAAATAAATTTTATAAGCAAAATAAATTATTTATGTAATTAAAATATACCAGATGACGCAAACTTCGAGACGAAGTGCGTTGAATGTCACCAACCGATCGTGAATTCAGACAGTTTGTGAATGGCCTAAGCCAGTTGTAAGATATTGTACATGGAAAATATTTATTTATAAAGTATTATGTTTCAACACTTTATAAGACGCCGAATGTACACAAAAATTCTTTTAATAAAATCTCATACATATGTATAAAGCAGAAGCCCAGCTTGTTATTAAATTTGTAGCACACCCGACAGTAATAAAAGCCTTTATTTAGCAACGGATTCGAGGAATCCCTGTGATTTCATATAAAAATTATTTGATAAAGATGTAAATTTCTTAAACGACATGTTTTGTTATATTACAGGAAAATATTTTGTATTCGGAATTTTTTTCATTCTTTAACGATCATGACCTATATCTGTCGCTGTTTTTTACTTTGATGTGATTATTAGCTGTCGCCCGCGATTCTGTTCGCGCGGAATGAAAAAATAACTTAATTAGTAGAATATGTTATCTCACAGACCATGCTCTACATATATGCCAAATTTAATCTAGATCTGTTGAGCGGTTTTGGAGATACTTTCAAACAAACATCCATCCATCCATCTAAACATTCGCATCTTACTATCCTACTAATGTAATGCTTATGGAAAGCATATTTTCTACTAGATATAAATGTAAATTTGTAAACAGAAATAATAAGTACATGTGATTTTTTTCTTCAAAACTGTCATCCAAAAATAAATGTATTAAAAATAAAAAGGCTTAGTCGTTTTATAAATTCACTTCATAAAAAATAAAAATAAAAAAAACTATATGTCATAACTATCAAGCGTATTGTGGCTAAAAGCCAAAGTCTTAAAATTTATGTATATGTTAGCCATTAGTTTGGCTTAATATAATTCTGTTTTTATTTATTTTGCTGCAATATACCCCAGATTATATCCAGTTTTAATTTGATAGTAAATGAACACTTCAACTTTGGCGCATGTTCAAAATAACGATGTAAATATCGTTGCCTAAGTTATTAAAAAAAATTCCACAATTTAAGACAACAGGTCCAATAGCATACAAATGTTAATATAGGCAATGCTAGGTAGGCAATGCATCAGCATCCTTAGATGTTTATGGGCAGCAGTGATTTCGCTATTTTAGCGAATTCCATTAACCGCTTGTATGTTTGCTACATTACATTATAAAAAAATGTTTACATATAACTATTTGGATTTTTATATTATGTGCATTTCATTGTAACGGCCAGTAGATTAAATGAATGTGAAAAATTAATGCGGATGTTTAGATGAATGGATGGATGTTTCTTATTAGTTATATCTAGAACATCTGAACGAATCTCGCTGAAATTTTACATACATGTAGAACATAGTCTTGAAGAGCATGTAGGTTACTAACTACGTTTTTTATAATTCCGCGTAGACGGTTTCGCGAGCGACAGCTAGTTAAACAATAAAAGTGTATTAAAAATTTCTAACAAAATTATTCTCGCTGTCTTAATTTTCCAGTAAGATTTTAAGACATGCGTAAATTAGCAATGTAGGTATTCTGTACAAATTACTCCCTTCACAAACAAGAGAGAAACGGTGTGTTGGCTTAATTTACTAGACTAACAACTTAAAATAACTTATGTGTGGTTATCTGTTTTAACTAAGAAGCCACGCGCCCTACGTCTAAGTTTACATATAACAAAATTGATTAAACTACATTAATTGAAAATAAGGATTTGTTTAATTTCAGAAAAATTATACGAACTTTATTAATTCAATGCTTATTTAAACAATGCATAACATATAATTTATATCGACCAAGTTTTAAATAGTTTTCACCTCAAAATTTGTTATATTCATTTTTGAATGACGTTAAATTTCTCTAAAAGTGGATTTTTACCACTGGAACGCCTGTACAAAATTACTACATTTAGCATCTCTGCTATTTTGGTGAATTCATTTGGTAGCTTGTTCCTTTGCCATCTCATACAAAAAAAAAACATGTTAACATGCCTCGCATTTTCTTTTAAATAACACAGATAAAAATATCTTTTTATTCGTGTGCTTTGGAAGTAATCTACGGTAATAATCCCATTAGCAATGGCGGATTCAATCCCATAATCAAGAATCCGCTCTATAACCATATAATTATAACTTCATCATCATGTTATTCGAAAGTAATATTTCATCCTATTTCTTACAAAGAAAATCTTAGTCCGTGCAATTTATAAAGTAATGAATTCAGCTTTGACACAAATCAGCTATCAGCGTTTCTATTCTACTTTACACAGCTGCCCGACGGGATCGGGTACGATAGGCAGAGATAAATTATTCCTATCGAAAGCATCGAGCTGTCCTCTAGCTTGAAACTTACTTAACCCAGAGATAACTTCGCTAAGTTCCGATATTTTTATATTAAAAAAGCTTTTCAGTGTCGAATTTTCTCACTTAAATCTAACTTAGTTGATTTTTAAGTTATTTAACAAAGTACTTTGATGTAACATAATAATATGCTTAAATTTATTACGTAAATTAAAGAAGTAAATGGGTTTGTTATTTAATTTGATAGTAGAAAGCAAATTTATAATGTCGTTCCTTACGCATAAGAAAGAAAAAGTAATAATAGTTTTATTTAGTCAAGCCTCATCGTAAATAAATAACATAACAGAATAATTAAAACTGGTTAAAGTGTACATTAAATTAATATAAAAATTATAAAATAAATATTTTCAAAAGTGTACATGAACGTATGTTTCTTATTTGTCCGTTGGTTTTTGCTGAAATACTCGTTCTTCTGCTGAAATATGTTTTAAATATAAAAAATAATATTTCCTTGAGTAATGTCAGATACGGAACTGCTACTCCATAATGAATATTCTTTATAGAACTGATTATTTATTCACATTTAGATTATTCAATTACAATTCTTGCGGAAATAATAACAGTATTAGCATACAAAACGAATACAAGAAAGCTTTGGACAAATTCCAAATGGTCTTCATTTGTTTGGGCTGAATGTGACAACTACGTGACCTAGCGGTTAAAGAATCTAGCTTAACTTTGAGACTTAACTTTGATTGCACTTAAATCTTTAAAATTTATCTATTGCCTAAAATTAATCCTTTTCTTATCAAAATAAAATTAAGTCAGTCAATTAGTTATTATTTTTTAAACGTTAATAAATAGTTATTATTTTGAATGAAATATTTGAAGCAATGAATACATATATAAGTCTTGGTTAAGAGTCCCATTAAAAATTAAACTTAGAACATTCTCAGAATGTCATCAATGAAAACAATCTCTAGATTTTACACTAGAACTATTCGCAGACGAACTTTTGTGAACGAAGCTTTTCTCGGAAGCATTTCTCGCAATATTAAATAGTTATTAAATCAACTGCAATGGAAAATTTTACAAATTTATGTAATAAGGTATGATTGTTAAATTATCATTTTCTAGTAAGTTCCTATAAGATAAATAAAAATTGTCATTATCGATAATCGTTGATACTGCTGATACCCGAGACAATGTAATTATATCTCAGATTTTTCAAAGAAAATGTGAAGGATGGCAATATCTGCTGGTTTCGAATGTCCCTGAGCATCTGTAACCGCTTTTTATTAAGAGGGACCTATCTTCTTCTTATAAAAATATTTTTTTTAAGTATTCGATGGTGAAAATGCAAGGTAAGAGATTCAATAATTCAAAATTCGTTCCGCGTACGTCTGTTGTTGTGTCAATAAATTATTAGCAATTTTTAAGTTACTTCAGTTTCAAACCTCGAATTGTACGAAAGTAGCGTAATTACGATTTTTTGATTTACCAATTCTATATCTTTACTTGGATTAACTGTAAAGTTGATTCTAATATTCTAATTATTGTCAATATTTATGTAATTTTATAATTTAATTTGTTTTTTTTTTTTTTACTTAAAAAAGAGGTCATAGAATAAAAATGAACAACAGAATTTAACTGTGAAAATTCACTGCCGAGCAATTTGTATTGACACGTAATGTTGTCTCTATCTTATTCAAGAGAATGAAAGAGGTAGCAATATTGTCGCAAAGGTGTAACGACTGTGGAGATTCACCGTAAGAAAGTATTCGTGGAATAAGTTTCAATATAACTTTATTTGTACTGGAGCAAACAGAAAGGATTTTGTTACTAGTATTTGCTTTGGTAAAAGAAAGCAAAGCGGATTTTATAACTGTAAGAAAATGGAAAAGTCGTGTGGATTTTCGAATACTATGCGATCTATGTATGCTGCAATCTAACCATAAAATGTAAGTAGAATTTTAATAAAAAATGTAACATAAGTTATAAATATAAGTGTGAAAGTGTACACATTGAAGGAAATACTTATGCATGTAACTTGTTACTAGCTTCATCTATTATGACCCAACTTTAAACTGTTATATTTTACTACACTACGTTCTTATTATTGCCCGACTGACAAAAAGGTAATGTTTTAGCGCGTATGTAAGTTTATTTTATGCATAAGGATTTTATATATGTAAATTCGATTGTGACGGCCTAGAGCCTAAGTGAATAATCCTGATTTTGACGAATGAGATTTCATTCGATCCGTCTTCTCCGGAAAGTCACAGGGTGTATTATATCTAAAAATAGCGAAAAGGACGAGTTCAACTCTCACTCAAGGTGAACTTTTTTTAATGCTTAATCTTTTTTCGGTGTTTTCGAGAATATTATATTATAAAATGTTTTTTTCATTACAGTTTATTTAGTGGAAATTAAAAATCTCAAACCAAATATTTTAAAATGCAGCCAATAGATGGCGTCTATTTCATCCATTTTAGCCTCAGTCGGGGTTTAAGTTTTTTTTTTAAATTAAGGGCTTTTTTAAATGACACAGAGGCAACAAATTTCGCAACAGGTGCTTCAGCAGTTAACGTTTTAGGTTTCGAAACCTTTTTGTTTTTGATAAACTTCAATTTTTACTGTACAATTAAAATACTTTAAAGAAATACAAAATACAATAAAAACCCCCGCTGATAGTTAATACAAATTCAAGCCTCGTTTCCAAAACATCTGTCAAATGTTATTCAACTAACACACCTGTCATATGTCAGTTTAATCTCTGAATCAAATCAGTTTCAGATGATTAATTGGTAACAGGAGTTATATCAAATCAAATTATGTTATTACAGATTAATCTAAAATACAATTAATTGATCTTTCAGAAGCCAGATGTTAAGGGAAATTGTAGGCGTTATCAAATACTAAAACACATTAGACGTTGTACTTTAAAGAATGAAGTTATGGTCCTAAATAGGTCACTGGCGCCAGTTAGTGTTTAAATTATGCAAGAGTTGATTTTGAGAGCGGCTTTCCTACCGTACCTAGCACGAAAATTTGCGACACGCGCCTTCGTAACATCATCGGCAAAATATGTCAAAATTTATATAAGATGTGTTGACTTTACTACAAATTTTGTCGAAGACGTTATCACGAATATTCATGGTAGGCCCTCTGGCATAATGTAAACCAGGCATAATAGCAACAAATAGAAAAGCGGAACAGAAGAAATATCTGACCAATACTGATTATAGAGACATAGAAGCTTTTAATATTTGAGATTCATTGAGTTACGTGATTTTTTTTTATTGCCAGTGACATTTTTACAGCAGCAATAAAATATAAGTCCACATTTCGTTGTAGTGAGATTCCGCACTAAGATATACTTAAGCCATACGAATGATGAAAGATTCGGTGGATATAAGAAAGGTAAAGCGATTTATTTTTGCAAACTTTCGAGAAATAGTCGGATTAACGCTGTTTTCCTAAGGTTCTTGACATTAAAAAATTTCATACCTATGTCAATGTAGTATATCACGGATGGTGAACCATTAGATTCCGTTTCAACGTGCCACTTTAAAGAAATGTTTTATATTTAGGTGATAGTATTGCCATTAAACAGCAGCATTAAAATAACAGACTAACAATACTAATAACTAAAATAAGGTTAAAACTAACAATACTAACAAAATGCAATTGTAAATATGGAAATAAAAAGGCTTATTATTATTATTGACATTAAATAATTTTGACTTTGTAATAATTTTGATTTACTCTCATTAGTGTCCGTGATGAAAATTTCCCCCAATAAAAAGCCTCCGGTGGCCTGTTTTTTACTACGCTTAGTCATTGAATCAGTATCTATAGTTTAAATATCTATAATTCAAACATTACTAACCATCCTAACAGTCGGGTAAAAAGTAAAAATAAAGGAAGGAGTTACCTTTATAATATAGAATGTAGATAATGTTAAGAATGTACTACGGAGTTGTGGGAATGAAGGTTTTTACATTATAATTCCGGTCTTAACACTAATACTACAACATGTGTATCTCTCTTTTTCTAAAGTTAATGAGAAGGATGTTAATATATTTTATAAAAGTGTTACGACAGAAAAATGACGTAACAATGTTCTCGCACAAAAACCAGTATCACATTTATCACGTTTTCAAATAAAAATACTTTTATACCACGTATTCTGTTGCGGATTGTATGATAAAAATGGTTTACGTGAATACCAACTATTGTTGGATTGTACTGATTCATACAAATAATTGTTTTAATCAATTTTGATAGAAAAATATTTTATTTATGAAATATTAATAAAACACTATGAAACATACAGTATGATGTATTTCGTGGTAATTTTTTTGTATATTTTAATATAAAATATTAACATTGTCTATTTTTTAATACTATCTCCTTTAATGATGTCTTTAATGGTTTGAATCAAATTTTTTTTTGGAGTTTATTAACCTATTATTAGATACTACATATTGGATGGCATGCGCCGTCATGTAAATGAATATGTGTCTAACTTAATAATATTTTTCTATGTCGGTATATATATGTCTGTTCTAAACCGGAGCCTAAATGGCCTTATTGTGTGAGATGTATCTTCTACGGAGTTTTAGGTAGTCCATTGAGTTCCTTAATTTTTGAAATAACTAACAAGTATTATTTTTCTCCGTAGCACTAATAGTTGATTTGATGTTACAATTGAAATTGCCTGATAAAAAACTTGTATTGCTTTTTTTACAATTTAAAAAATCTCCGTAACTAGTTGTCGTACGTGACTCCGTCCGCGCGGAATTAAAAAAAAATAGCAGCCTATGTGTTCTTCCAGACTATTTTCTACGTCTATGCCAAATTTCAGCAAAATCCATGCAATCGTTCTGGAGACCCCTCCTAACATCCATCCATACAAACATTCGCATTAATAATATTAGTAAGATTTGTAATGGTTTCAACTCGTTTTTGTTTGAACCAACTTTCAATTACATATCTAAGCCGATTTAATAACGTAAGATCACGTGTACTGTAATGATTAATAGCTTAAATTTGTGCCCAGTGATACTGGAATACATTCATCATTTTGCAACGTGATAAACGTCAAGGCGATGTTCGAAGTGACAAATTATTGCAAACAATAATAACGCTACGAATATAAAGGATTTGGAAGATTAAAATTACGACTCGACCACGACAACATGAGATTTGAAATCAGTGACCTCATAATGGCGAATCCAATGAACGGAGTTAGTCATTTGTTTGACGAGGCGCAAACAGATACGAGTTTTGAATTAAAAAATTGTCATGGGTAAGTGAAATGGAAAAATAATTCGTTTTTACACTAGCTGTTGCCCGCGACTCTGTCCGCGCGACTTTAAATAACATTATAAGTAGCATATGTCTTCTTCCAGACTATGTTCTACATCTGTGCCAAGTTTCATCAAGATCCGTTAAGCTGTTCTGGAGTAACTTCAAACAAACATACATCCATCTAAATATTCGCATTTATAACATTATTAAGATAGATGTATTAAAATTTAAATCTCATGTTATATTAAAATGGAAATATGTACTACTAAAGTAATTTAGTTTGTTACAAAATTAATTTTAAGATTGAATCTATGATGAAAAGGGGTCGTTCATTTTGATAGGCAATCCCTACTGTATTGGTATGAACTGCGATTTAACTTCACGCTGGTTGCACAAGAATAAGTAATGTTATTAAACGTCTTAATAAAAGTCAATATAATGGACATCTAAGATAATGTTATTAAAAGATTCAGGTTCAAAGATTTCAGGTCATATTTTTGGTACCGACAAAATTAAATTTGCTTATAAATTAAACTATAGTATGCTAAAAAAAAACACAAAATTTCTGTGTTAGGAAATAATTATTTACTCTGGGTTTTTGAGACGAAAATCCTCGTTGATAACATATTATAGTTATCTCTGTTTTGTGAAAGATACTGAGAGGAATGATGATATGTTTTATACGGAGATTTTGGTTTCGGAAACCAACGGTAAATGGTATTTTTGTCAAATAAAAACTTATAAAATAAATTGGAACGTCGGCGTTAAGTACTTGACTTGTAATTTGCAAGTCTTGGGTTCGAATTCCGCCGTGTACTAATGTGTTTTTAGATTTTCAAGTCATATATGTACATTTATGCTGCACATATCTGCGAAGAAATACAAAGATGTGTGCTAAGTCCACAAACTCGCACTGGGCCAGCGTGGTTAACTATGGTCTAGTCACCCCTCACTTGGTGTAGGTTTCTTCCCCTCAGTGGGGGTCGTACAGTGAGCTGATGAAGATGGAAATAATTGTTAATTAAAAAATATGACACTTCCTTAAGTTACATTACCCAGAAAAAAATGCCTATCAAACGATCTTTTTCACTTGTTAAAATCGTTAACGCCGTGGCTACAAATGGATATCAAGAATACATACTCATACAAATTCATATACATAATCATACACACCTTTAAAAAACATTTACCTGCCAGTCGTGAAATAAAGGAGCGAAATAATTTACTCGTCGTACTTTTCGAGGGTAAAGTAAACATCGCCTGTGATAAAGTGAGACGTGTGCTAGTTTAATTAATTATCAAGTTTGTTTAAACATATTTGAACAGGTTAATTGAGATTACCCTTTACATACCTGGAGGACACGATGTACTTGGCATATATTGTTGACATCAGTTTTGAGACAGATATTTCTTTGTAAATTGATTAATAAAAGAGATTTCTAAACTTACCACTCGCCCCTTTGAGACCCCTTACCCTAAAACCCCATAGACACGTTTTAAATTTCACAGGTTTGGTTAACTATCCTGATACTATACCAACTTGTGAACTCTAAGTATTTCCTTTTTGGCCGGTCGATGGGTGAGCCAATTGTCTCAACGGCAAATACCCGAACCCTCAATTTTAATATCCGCCATCGTACTTCCTATATTTATTAATTAAAAATATCGATTCCTATCAGGTTAGGCGTTACCTATTTAAACTTGGTTGAATTGTAGCTAAAGTTACCGCGTCATGGTTTGCATCACTTAAGCACCGTTTGATTGGAATGCAAGCGCTTTGAGCAACAGCGGTTGAGTACCCCTGAAGTAGGTCCTTGAGTAGATTATTCCGTGAAGCATTAGGTCCTTTGAACTAAGAGCGCTGACACCTTGCAGTCCGGTAATATAATTAGTAAAGTATCGGCTTACGATAAAGTATACCAGTTTAAATGCTATAAAGAAGACCGGTCAAAGAAGTCACGTCAATCATAAAAAAAGTTGATACATGCGGAGCTGGACTGAGATGCAATAAAGATTTTTTTTGTATTTTGTTTTTATTTATACAATATACTCGTAGATAGTAAATAGCTATTACTGTCTCCCGCATAAAATAAACGAAAAATATGTAACGCCTATTTGTGCTGCCGATAAGCAAGTTTTATAAAGCAGCGTAACAAGAATTTCTATTAAATTTACGGGATCGTAAAACAAAAGTCGAGTTTGCAGTTTAACGCAGAGTTCGAGTTTGCGAGGTGATAAAACAACAAGCGCGTACTGGAACAATATCCCTTGAGGGGACCATTAATTGTTTCGTATACTTACTTTTGTTTAAAGTAAATTTGCTGTACCAAATTTTGTTACTGAAGTTTACTCAAATGACACTGGTGATGAGTGATATATAAAAAATCCATATTTAATGCTTTAGATGCGTAAAACATGAATAAATGTCAGACTCAATATAACACAGGTGGAAGAATAATAGAAATAAGCACGGTTTCTACAAATATATATCCTGTAATATTTTTGAAACAAAACACTGCACTTTAAATATAAAAATAAAATACGTCAATCAAGTAATATGAAAGTCTATAACCGAAGCAATAGTTGTACGAAAGTGCTTAAAGTTTTACGAACAACTTAATGAGCTTCTGTAAAAGCACTGCTATGACGTCATGCGCTTTCCTGCTTAACTTCTAAAAACTTCGACGCAAAGATTATTTGTGCCGTAGGTTTGTGTGCACATGTGCGGAAGGAGGTGGAAAGGATCGATGTCTGTACAAGTTACTTTTCCAACAAACGGTCGTACGAACTTGGTAACCGCGACATGACAGCGGGAAAGTACAGCGCAACTTGTATTTGTATAACCAGTTAACTCAAAATAGTTTCAGTATTACTACTATTTCTTGTTCTCTGTATTTACGATTACTAATATTTTGTTATTGTTATTTATTCATTATAGATCTATAAAGCATTCTCATTTACCAAGCTTGCTATCATTCGGCCACATTGTTTTAAACGGATATTTTGGTCTCAGAAAACCACGGTAAATAAATTTAAATAAAGTATTAATACTACATGCCTTTAGTTTATGAGTGTGTGAGAATTTTGTGCTGGCTCTATGTGACTAGAATTTGTCTATTTTCAGATATTAAGTTAAACCAAGTTTGTGGCAGAGCTGTGAGTTCGAGTGCCAAATTGCGACAGCGTTTTACTCGCCACTTTGACTTTCAAACTTTTGTTGAATATGTTACATGCATTGGCACGTAATACTTCAAATATCAAAATGTTGTACATGAGCACGGTGGAATGTAAAGATTTTGTATATATATATATATAATATATATATATATATACATATTGTATATATATATATATATATATATATACAATATATATATATATATATATACATATATATATATATATATATATATACAATATATATATATATATATACATATATATATATATATATATATGCAAAATCTTACTTATGGAAACATATATTTTATATATTATATATATTTTGTATAAAGTTGAAAAGAGGTTCGTATATTGCGAACGTAACTCATAATATATACATAATAATAAATACATACATAATATATCGTCGAGGAACACGTTAAACGAGCAAATTGTATATTAAAATAAAGTTCTTTGTCTGTACTTTCGTCCGACTTGTCTTCAGAAGTAGGTTAATATAATCAAACAATTTTTTTGTGAAGCGGCTGAAAAGGCTAAAGCTAACAAATACAGGGGTCTCGGCTCCGAATATGAATTTGTCCCATTCGGTGTCGAGACCCTTGGTCCGTGGGGTCCTAGCGCTAGAAGGCTTTTTAAAGGAAACAGCAAAACGGTTAGTCGACATCACAGGAGACCGAAGAGCTGGCAGCTACCTCGGACAAAGAATTAGTCTAGCCATTCAAAGGGGGGACGCTGCCATCTTCGGAACCTTGCCTAAAGGGATACCTTTTAATGACATATTTTAGTTTTTATGTATTATATTTAAATTAAATCCATTGTTTAATTATGTCATATCTTTGATGACATTTTGTACAAATAGAACGACAAAGTTATCTGATCCGAGGGCGAAAGTCAAACTATCTTACTACGAATATTTGGATGGATGGATGGATGTTTGAAATTTGGCAAATATGTAGAACATAGTCTGGAAGAAACATAGGCTACTAAATAAGTTTTTTTGAGTCGCGGGCAACAACTAGTAATATAATAATATCTCACTAATTTGCACAAAAAAAATATTTTTAAACAAAAAAATTGTTACAAGATCCTTGTTGTGTCGTACTGTAGCTGTCTTGGCTTTTTTCTTTTATGTCAATTTCTTTACCTAGATTTTCTAATTTAAGAATTTTAGATAAGTAATGGTGATAGTAGCGCCTCTTTTACCGTCCCAGATAAACGAATGACTCTTATCTAAATCAGTGATATGAAAAGAGAATTCAGCCTTTTAATCTAATTAAGAATTTAATTGTTTATATACGTTAACCATTAATATTTTTAGTATGCTAAATTATAATGAGTAATCAGATATAAATCAGTTAAAGATTAATCTGGCATTTATTGCATTATAATAGCTGAACAGATGCGTCCTCACCCACGGTATTAATCTGTTTTCAATACGTTACAGTCATTTAAATATCATCAATTTAACCAAAGTAACTGTTGGTCGTGCTAAGTGACAGAATTGATTAATAATCCATTAATGTATTATGTTCAATTAATCAGTGCAAATGCGCTTAATGGACAAGGTTCTCTCAACTCATGTTTAAAAATTACCTCTCTAGCTTTTCAATACACGCACAACTAATAAAAAATTTACAAAATCTTCAGCCCTTCCTACACAAAGCAACGTAAGTATTCAAACCTAATATTGCATCCTTGCGTCGCGGATATAGCACTGTGTGATATAATTCTACTAAGAGAAAAATGTTTCAATTACAGCTGTAAAAATCTATATATATGTCGGCGCCCGCGCGCCACCTTAGCGAAACTGTAAACAACACGTGCACTGATTACGTCACCGAGCGCGTCATTCGATGCCCCCACTCTCCCCACTACTAGCTCTGCCGGTATAAAAGACGTGCAACATTATTTGAAAGGCACACTCCGCTACAGACTGTTGAGGCGAACGGACTTGTTCGCTCGCCGCACATCTGTCGCTCCGCCCGACATTACGTTGAGCAGAGCAGGCGCTCACGGCGCGGGTCTCCCACCTCCCCGTGATCGTCGCGGGGGACTTCAACGCCAAATCAACGGCTTGGGGATCCCCCGCGACGAGCCCGAGGGGGGAAGAGCTGGAGGACTGGGCGGCCGCGTCGGGGCTGATGCTCGTCAACCGAGGAAGGGAGCTGACCTGCGTGCGTCAACAGGGGGGGGTCCATCGTGGACCTCTCCTTTGCGTCCTCGGTCTTGGTGCCCAAAATCTGTGGATGGAAGGTCGAGGTGGATGTGGAGACTTTGTCGGATCATCGTTATATTCGATTCGACCTCTCCACTTCCGCCTCGGTCACGACGAACTCGCCACGCACCACGGCCGGGGACGGCCCGCGCTGGGTGCTGGGGCGCCTGGATCGAGAGATGGCAAAGGAGGCGGCCATAGTCGCAAGCTGGACGGCCGACTCTGATCCCGTTGATTCCGCCGAGGACGTGGACGCGGAAGCGGACAGGCTGGGCGAATTGCTGGCCAACGTCTGCGACTCGTCCATGCCGAGGGCCCAACCGTTCCGTCCGCGTCGGCGGGTGTACTGGTGGCGTCCCGAGCTGCGACAGGCGTGTGTGGCGTCGCGCCGCCGATACACTCACTGCCGAAGGCGTCGAGTCCGGGATCAGAGCATGGAGGAGGAGCTGTACCAGGCGTATAGAGCCGACTGTCTTGCTCTCCAGGTCGCCATTGCGAAGGCCAAACAGGGAGCGTGGGAGGAGTGGCTCCAAACGCTGGAGGAGGACCTGTGGGGCAGGCCGTACCGAGCGGTGCGGAAGAAGCTTCGACCCTGGGCTCCACCGATAACAACTACGATGGAGCCACAGTTGGCAAAGGAGGTCGTCGGGGCTCTCTTTCCGCACCGGGTAGGGTCTGCCTTGCCGGCGGAGGAGGAAGGAGAGGCGGTCAACGATGAGGTGGAGCCGGTGTCCGAGCAGGAGGTGACGGACGCCGCCGTAAAGCTCCGCCTCAAGAAGACCGCCCCCGGGATGGACGGTGTGCCTGTTCGGGTACTATACCTGGCGCTTCCCGAGCTCGGGGGGCGGATTAGGGCCCTTTTCTCCAGCTGCCTTAAGAAGGGCCGGTTCCCCAGCCCGTGGAAGGAAGGTAGGCTCGTCCTTCTGAAGAAAGACGACCGCCCGCCCGACCAGGCATCGGCGTACCGGCCGATTGTGTTGCTCGGCGAGCCGAGTAAACTCTTCGAGCGCGTGCTCGTTGCTCGTCTTGCCGAGCACATACATCTCTGCGACGCGCAGTTCGGATTCCGCTATGGCCGGTCGACCATCGACGCGGTGTCCCGACTCAAGGGCCTAGCCGAGGAGGTAGTCGCCCAGGGCGGCGTGTTGGTGGCTGTGTCGTTGGATATTTCAAACGCCTTCAACACGCTGCCCTGGACGGCGGTGATGGAGGCACTGCAGCACTTCCGTGTTCCGGGCCACCTGCAAAGGCTGATCCGGGACTATTTTAGTGGAAGGGCTGTGGTGTACCCCACGAGAGACGGCTGGGCCCGACGGGCCATGTCGTGCGGTGTTCCACAGGGATCGGTCTTAGGGCCGTTCCTGTGGAACATCGGTTACGACTGGGTGCTACGCGGTGACATGTTGCGGGGGGTCGGCCTGATTTGTTACGCCGACGACACCCTCGTGACTGCCCGTGGCAGTACACACCGCGAGGCGATGGTTCTCGCCACAGCGGGGGTCGCCCAGGTGGTCCACCGAATTCGGAGGCTGGGGCTCGAGGTGGCACTCAACAAGTCCGAGGCCCTGGCATTCCATGGGCTTCGACGTGGGCCGCCTCGAGGCTCCCAAATAACGGTGGCTGGGACACCCATTGCCATCGCAGGTACGATGAAGTACCTAGGACTCGTCCTCGATGGTCGGTGG
Source organism: Papilio machaon (assembly GCF_912999745.1). Classification (NCBI taxonomy): domain Eukaryota; kingdom Metazoa; phylum Arthropoda; class Insecta; order Lepidoptera; family Papilionidae; genus Papilio; species Papilio machaon. The sequence continues at coordinate 3,269,792 of NC_060005.1, forward strand.
GCCTTCCGGGAGCACTTCCGGCGCTTGGCACCGAAACTGCTAGCCGCCGCAGGCGCTCTCGGAAGGGTCCTTCCAAACCTGGGCGGCCCCGGAGGGGCATGCCGCCGCCTCTATATGGGGGTGGTGAGGTCGATGGCGCTGTACGGGGCGCCCATATGGGTGGAATCCCTCAGCGCCCGTAACCGCACCCTGCTGCGACGTCCGCAGCGGGTGATGGCGCTGAGGGTGGCTCGGGCGTACCGTACGGCGTCATACGAGGCGGCGTGTCTGATCGCCGGTAGCCCGCCGTGGGCGCTCGAGGCCGAGGTCCTTGCGGCGGTCTATCGGCGATCGAAGGAGAGTGACCTCCACCCGCACCCGTTGGAGGTCAAGCAGTGGAAGGAGGAGGCTCGCGACGACCTCTTCCGGAGGTGGGCGGAGGAGCTGGAGGCCCCGGGACCGAGCCGACAGTTGGTGGCGGCGATACGGCCCGTCCTGCGGGAGTGGGTAGAGTGCCGCCACAGGGCCCCCAACTACCACCTCACTCAGATGCTCACCAGGCACGGATGTTTCGGGGTGTATCTGTGTGGGGTGGTGAAAAGGGAGCCCACCGCGGACTGCCACCACTGCCTCCACTACCTCCTCCCTGTCTGCCATAGCAGCTGCCATGACAGGCAGAGAGGAGAGGTCCGTCCCAAGGACCGAGGACACGGTGGCGCGCTGCTCCGCCCACTCCCGCAGGACGGGCCGTATCGCCGCCACCAACTGTCGGCTCGGTCTCGGGGCCTCCAGCTCCTCCGCCCACCTCCGGAAGAGGTCGTCGCGAGCCTCCTCCTTCCACTGCTTGACCTCCAACGGGTGCGGGTGGAGGTCACGTCTCCTCTTTCAGCGTCGAGGTTATGACGCTGAAAGAAGCGGCGGAGCGAGCGCGGGAAGACGCCGTCGACTCGCTCCCGATCCGCCGTAGGAGACCGGGGCGGCGCCGTCGGGCGCACCTTGTGGCGCTAGACAGGGCGCCGCCGTGAGGGACCCGCGGGCGGCGAATCGGGGTTCGCCGCCTGCTTCGCAAGGTTCCCGTGCTGTAGGACTCCCCACGTGTTCCGGGGAGTCCTCAGCGAAGGCCGACGGCGCCTTCTGCTGAAGGCGCCTCGTCGCGGAAGCAGGGCCCGCCGCATCTCCACGTGGCGGGCAATCCGCAGACGGGGCCGTGGTGGTGTGCTATTGCGTTCCCACGGCCCCATCACAAGCGGAGAAGGTGGAACACCGTTGGGTTTTGGTGAGCATACCCGGCGCCCCTATTGGCGCCGGGGGAGCCTCACATAACCGCCCGCCCCCCCGAAGGGCGGGCGGTATGCTTAACACATTTCCCAAAGTTAAAAAAAAAAAAAAAAAAAGGGCTACACGTAGTAGGCACACATCCTCCCTGCTTAACCCAGCAGGGAGGGAGCTAATAAACACACCCCGGTATCCTACCGGGAGACTACATTATTTTTTTTTTTTTTTTATTTATTCACAAAAAAAAATTACACTACACATGAATTATAAAAAGTCGCCAAACTGCACAGCAGTTTGATGGCGACAGACACTCATTATATTATACTAAACCTACTATTAAGTGTAATTAATTTTCTAAAAAATACTTTTTTAGCTTATTTTTTTACAACATTTTTTGATGCTATCACTATGTGGGTCATTTCTAAGCCATTCTATAGCATTGTACAATTTGGGAACAAGATATTTGGTTGTTCTCTCACCGTAGTAATTACTTGCCCTAGTTGTAACATATTGGCCCTCTCTCACCCGTTTGGTTTTGTATATATTGTTTGTTTTAATTTTATGTTCTTCTCTGAAATAGTTATCTAATATAATCCTTAACTTAACTTTGTTTTCTATAGACAAAATTTTACATATTGTAAACAATTGATTGTAATCTTTTTTACACGATTCTAACGTATTTTTATTCACTAGTTTTTTTTAAAATCTAATTTGCAAGTTTTCTATGTCTAATAAATATGACTTAAATGTCCTACCATAAACAGCAACACCATAGTTTATGAGAGAATCTACAAGTGCATAATAAATCATATATAAAGTTTTTATATCTACAATTTGCTTCAGGTAAAAAAACTTTCCTAAGAGTATTGATAGCTTCCTACCAACCTCATCTATGTGACACTTCCAATTGAAGTGTTGATCTATTATTAGACCAAGATATCTGTAATTTTGAACATATTCCAATTGCGGACACGCACAAGCTTGTTTAGACATATGGAGGCACTGATACGAATGCCCTGTAATACTTATGTCACTGTTATTAATACTTTTTGCACCTCTACTATAAGGAGAATATATGCGCATGCACTTAGTTTTACTTATGTTAATAACGATACTGTTATCGTGCGCCCATTTTGTTATACTGTCAATATCAGCCTGTATGTTTTTTTGTATTTGTGTCACATTTTTATCGCCATATACTAAACACATGTCGTCAGCGTACATGTACAGACAGGAGTGCTTAATTGTTTTGGCAACACTATTAACATACAAATTAAAACCAACCGGGCCGAACACTGACCCAGTCGGGACACCTAGACTGACGCTGGCTTCCTCGCCTGTAACATTGTCAACCATAACTTGTAGTGTTCTTTGTTTTAAGTAATTACTAAAAAATGTATTTGTTGGACCCCGGATGCCACAGTCACTCATAGCTTCAAGTAATATTTTGTAATCTAAAGTTTCGAACGCTTTTTTGTAATCGATAAACAGTACTATTACTTGCTTTCCGCTGTCTAGGTATTCGTTAATTGTATCCATAAACTTCGTCAGCGCAATGATTTACCGCACGCGCTAATTAGATAAGTTACGGTCCACCATAACTCCAAATGGCGGACCAAAGTTTAGGAGCCGTCCTTAACTTCCTCAGGGCCAAGTTCCCTGATGCGTTTAAGGCAATAACAGCCTCTCTACTGGAATCGGAATCCGGGGCCCCCGTAGTGCCTCCTAAATCTCTCGACTCGACGTCGAGTAACGCGTCGCCATCAACTACCGATACTGAGGAGATGGAGTTGGACTCCCCCCTGTCACCCGAAAACCCTGATGATGCAGGCGGGCTGTTCACGGAGGTGAGGAACAAGAAGAAGCGCAAGAAGCGCTCTTCCCCCGCCTGCACCATCATCGACCCCATCTCCCGTGCCTCAGAAGGCGCCGCGCCCATGTCCCCAGCTCGAACCCGGATCTTCCCAGCCGGTTCAAATCCCAGCCCTCATGGCTATCCCCTTTGAAAGTACTCAGCCTCCGTTATCTGCGTCTAGTGCGAGCGCGAAAACCGGACTGGTGCGGGGAAGCGTTGCGGCGGCTTGACGGCCTGCGTATGCACATGGCTGCCTCGCATACAATAGGCGCTGACGTCGCTTGACGCGTGTCCACTGCACCTCATTGCAGGTCGCCCGATACGACACAGGTAAGTACTAAAGAGATTAATTTTGTTATGTGAGTTGCGTGTGATAGATTTATTTTTCGCGCTCGCACTAGACGCACGCCGCTTTGCGCTCCCGACGCACTCGCTTACCGGCTTACGTATTTCGCTACCGCTTCGCTCGATCTCTGTGACGCTTTTGTGTTTCCTAAATTTCTCGTCAATATATTTATTGTAAATATTCTATTCTATCATCACTTTTGTGCATAGGTATTTTTTGCCATGTTTAAGAGATTTAGGAAAGACTCTTGACTGTAGGGAAAGATTAACAATGTGTGTTATGACTGGTGCAAGTAAGTAACTATTTTGGCGTAGTACAGCGGAGGAAATATTGTCCCAGCCCATGGAGCTATCGATTTTTAACGCGTTAATGGTGTTCAGAATTTCAGGTATATCGGCATCTGTTAGGATCACGGAATTTAGTGTTGTATTAGTTGGCTGTAGACTATTACTTATATCAGTGTCGGGAGCAATATTTTCTGCGAGAGCTTTGATGATGATGATGTAATCCCGGCCGATATCGGCCACGGCGACTGTCTTCAGCTCCGGTTTTGACGTTGGTGTGCTCGCATGTGGCTTATGTAGCCAATTTTGTTTGCGAAAATCCTCGCACATTGCGGACATGAGAGCACACCGTTCACGTAATTATAGCTGATAGCCGCAGGTGGTCGGGCTTTCAGCTCGGCGCGTCTGGCATCTAGCTCAAGGAGCCGCCGGTTTTCAAATTGTTTGACGCTATGTTTAACTAGCGCTCTCCACTCCGGCCGTCTGGCAGCCTGCTGCTCCCACAGCGAAGGATTGATGTCGCACTGCTTCATGTGTCGCTTCAGCACGTCTTTGTACCTGAGGAGTTGTCTGCCATGCTTCCGCTTGCCTTCCTCAAGTTCTGAGTAAAAGATGCGCTTAGCTGTTCTTTCCTCCGTCATACGCGTCACATGTCCGCCCCACCGAAGCTGACGCCGCATAAGATATGACTCAATGCCACCGACATTGGCCCTTCGCAGCACTTCAGTGCAGCGAGAGCTTTACCTATATTAACAAAATAACTATTCACATCGTTGACTGCTTTTTTTTATATAGTTGGTTATTTTCTAGAAGATCTTGTGATACCTTGGGAATTGTTTTAAAATGTGTAATTTCGTTTATGATTCGCCACGTTATTTTCATATTTTTCGCTTTACTAGCTTCCCTCAGACGAGGTCTGATGCTTTGATTGTTTCAGAAACTTCTTTGTAATTAGTCTTTTTGGTCTTTCTTTTGTTTGGTTAGTATCCATGACTAGGAAGAAATATGGTATCGTGGTCGGTGAGAGCATTTTGAACATTATGTTCATATCACCTTTTATTACGATGTTTTTTTTTATAATTCTTACATGAGATTAATAGTTCTTCTAATGATTTAAGGAATGGTATTACATTATGAAATGATTGCGAACTGTTAATGGACTTTAGGATAATACCATTTTTTTATTTGTTATAATACAGGTTTTTTTTTTTTTTTTGTTGACGCGGGGAATGCATTTACGCACTTCGCCGTCCGTGCTGCGGGGGCAGCAGGGACGGTTTCGTGTGGGACTCGCCGGCCGCAGAAGGTGACCGGAATACCCACTAAACCCCGCGGTGTTCTCCTTCGCCTGACCGGGCCGTGGCATCTACGTTAGTTTATCCACGACCCGGCTAGGGGAGCCCCTTGGTAGGGGCTCGACACGTGTAGGGAGGGGCTGTTTTTAACACCCCCTCCCATCACCCTATGATGCCCTCCCTCGGAACACAGGAGAGAGGGCATCCGCCACATTCGGCGCAGCAGGCCCCCCGGCCTGCCGCGCGTGGCCACCTCAAGTTGGTTGAAGGGCCGCGGCGTACCTCGTACGCCGGCGGCCCCTCGCTGGGGCCCTGCGGGGCGGCAGCGTTCCAGGCCGTGCACACGGCGAGCGTATGCTCGGCCGTGTCCACGGCGCCGGTCGCGCAATGTCGGCAACCGGGATCCGACTCTATTCCCACAACTTCACACAGGTAACGGCCAAAACAGCCGTGCCCTGTGAGAAGCTGCGTCAGGAAGTAAGTCGGCTCCCGGTGCTTCGCCTCCACCCACTGGCGCAGGACGGGGCGGACAGCCTCGACGAGTCGCCTGCTCACCGAGGTGTCCGCCAACCTCTCCTCCCATCGCCGGAAGAGATCATCACGTCCTTCCTTCCTCCAGCGTACGATCTCTTCCGGGAGGGGTTCTTCCCCTCTATGCCGCATCAGGGCCCTTCTCCGGTAAACCTCCGCCAGGACCCCGGCTTCGAGGTCCCAAGGGAGGCTCCCGGAGATGAGGCACGCCGCCTCGTTCGAGACGGTGCGATACGCTCTGGAGGCCCGCTGAGCCATGGTCCGTTGCGCACGTCGCAACAGGACCATGTTATCCTTGCTCAGGGGCCTCGACGCCCAAATGGGCGCTCCGTAGAGCGCCTTAGAGCGCACCACACCGTCGTATAGGCGGCGGCATACAGTGCCCGCCCCCCCACAGTTGGGGAGCAGCCTGGTGAGCATTCCCGCATACTTCACCAGCTTTGGTGCAAGTATCCGGAAATGCTCACCGAACCCCCATCGGCTGTCGAGGACGAGACCAAGATATTTCATAGTCCCCCCGACAGCAATGGGGGTGCCGCTCACAACGATGGAATAGCCGCGGGGGGCTTAGTCCGAGGCCCATGGAAGAACATGGCCTCGGACTTCTCGAGGGCCACGTTGAGGCCCAGGGCCCTGATGCGGCGCACCACGTGGGCCGTGCCCGCAGTTGCGAGCACGCCCGCGTCCCGGAACGTTGGGCCCCGCGCGGTGACCAGGGTGTCGTCGGCATAACAAAGAACTTCGACACCCCGGAGATTAGCACCGCGCAGAACCCAATCGTATCCGATGTTCCACAGGAGCGGCCCGAGGACCGACCCCTGTGGAACACCGCACGTCATGTCCCTGCGGACTACCTGGTCTCGGGCCGGATAAAATATGGCCCGGTCGACGAAGTAGTCCGCAAGGACTCGCCTGAGGTATCCCGGGACGCGGTGGTACCTCAGCGCCTCCGCGATTGTCGGCCAGGGGATCGTGTTGAAGGCGTTCGCGATGTCCAGCGACACCGCCAACAACACTCCCCCGTGGCCGACAACCTCCTCGACCCTGTCCCTGAGTCGGGTGATGGCGTCAACGGTGGACCGCCCGCGACGGAAGCCGAACTGGCCACCGCTCAAATTGGGCCCAACCGCCTCCATGTGCGCGACGAGACGCGCAGCGAGCACTCGCTCGAACAGCTTGCACGCCTCGTCGAGCAACACGATGGGGCGGTAGGCCGACGGCGAGTCGGCCGGGCGCCCGGGCTTTCGGAGAAGCACGAGCTTACCCGTCTTCCACCGCCGCGGGACTCTTCCGGACGCCAAGCACTCCGACAACAGGGACAGCGTCTCCTCCTCAAGGACCGGCACGACTTGGGCGAGGGCGCGCCCAGGGATGCCGTCTGGGCCCGGAGCGCGATTCTTCAGCCTTAGCTTCAGAATCGCGGCTCCGAGCTCGGCCTCAGATACGGGCGGGATTTCCTCGCCCGATACGGCCGGTCCCTCAGGATCCGGCGCCGCCATCCTCGGCGGCACCCACTCCTCCCTTGCCGGGAAGAGGGAGCTGACCACCTGCTCTGTGAGGAGCGGGTCGAGAGACCTGGTTAGCGGGGGGGCCCATGGTCGGAGCTTTTGGCTCACGATCTTATATGGGCGCCCCCACGGATCACGGTTCAGGCTCTCGAGCCACTCCTTCCAGGCTTCCTCCTTGGCGGCCTTTATGGCCGAGGTCAGCGCCGCACGAGCGGCCCGGTACGCGGCGAGCAGCAGCGCCTCTTGGTCCAGGTCCCTCCTGCTTCTTCTGCGGCTGCGGGTGTACGTGCGGCGTGCCATCTGACAAGCCGTACGAAGACCGGCCAGGTGAGGTCTCCACCAGTACACCCGCGTTCGCGGGAGGGCCGGACCTGCGCGTCGCATCGCCGCGTCGCAGACGCGAGTCAGTGCTCCAGCTAGTCGCTCGCACCTCGCGTCTGCGTCCAGGCCGTTCAACGTGCCATTGGCGCCCCACCTCTCCACAATGGCCGCCTCCTTGGCCAGCTCCGGGTCCAGGGTGGACACCTTCCACCGTGGGCCCTCTCCCGGCAAGGGACGGTCCGGCGTTACAGCCGAAGCGTCCGCGGGGGTGGAGACCATGTCGAACCGGATATACCGATGATCCGACAGAGTCTCCACCCCCTCCTCCACTCTCCACCTCCTCGTGCGGCGAGCCAGTGCGGGGCTAGCGAATGAAAGATCCACGATAGACCCGCCCTGACTGCGCACGCACGTCTGGGCCGTCCCCCTATTCAGGAGGACGAGCCCCGTGGACACCGCCCAGTCCGCCAGTGTCTCCCCCCTGAGGTCTGTCACCGGAGAACCCCATGCACTCGATTTGGCGTTGAAGTCTCCAGCGACCACCACAGGGGTGGGGTGTGCATCGGCCACAAGAGCGCCGACTTCGGCGAGCATCCGCTCGAAGTCGGCAAAACTCCTGCTCGGCGCGAAGTACACCCCGATCACTGCAATGCCGCCCAGCGACGCAAGAACCCAACCGCGACCCTTTGTTATACTTTTGAAGGGTGTGGGGCCCGTGCGTCTCCAGGCGACGATAGCCACCGAGTCGTCGCGATCGCCCGCCCAATCATCGCGGTCGCGGACGTAGTACGGCTCGGCGACTATGACTACGTCGATCTTCCACTGCGCCGCGGTCTGTATCAATAAATCTTGAGCCGCGACGCAGTGGTTGACGTTCGCCTGCAGGATCGAGACACTGGGGGCCATTATTACTGGGCGGTGTCCATCGCCTCCGTGTCAGCGGCTACTGTAGACGACGAGGCGGGGGGTCCCTGATTGCCCCCGCCTGTCTTTTTCTTGCCGCCTCTATTGGGGGGCCGGTTCATCGCTGGGCACTTCTTGTGACCCAGACGATGACCGGCCTCCACGCCCTCCGACGCACAAATTGCGCAGGAGGGCTCCTCCTTGCACGACGCGGCCTTGTGGCCCGGCTGGCCACATCGGAAGCACAGCGCGCTGCGGTCGACGCCGCAGTCGCACTGCACCCCCAGATGGCCGGGGACCAGGCAGCGGTAGCAGCGCTGCGGCCGCGCCTCCAGGAGGGTTGCCCTCACCGTCGACCAGCCGACCGTGAACCGGCCAGCGTCGACGATCTTTTTGGCCGCCAGGACAGGGCATTTCACCCACACGGTGCCCTGGCGGCCAGGTGGGCGATTTATGGCGCCCACCTTCACACCTTCGGGAGGGCAACCCCCCAACTTCGCTACTTGCGCTGCCACCGCCTGGCTGGTGGCCGCGTCGCCCAGACCGGAGATGCGTATCTCAGCGCAGAGCTCCGGCCGGGAGACGCGGGCCACATCGCCGATGGTCACCGGCCTTTTGGCCCTTGTCGGCGCCAGCCACCTCCAAGACTCGGCCGCCGGTTCTCGCCGTGCGGAACCGGAGCCCCTCTATGCCCAAGGCCGAGAGGTCGACAGACTTCTCGGCCCTGTCCAAGACGGCCTCGTAGGTCGTCATGGACCCCTCGGGTAATGTTACGACGACTGCTGCCGTTTTAGGGGCACGCAGTCGCCGTCGGGGGGCCCTCTTTCTCTTCTTCTTGGAGGCGGCGGGCGCCGCGGGGGCCGGCGCCGCCGGCTTCGGGGCCTTCGCCTTCCGCGCCACCACGTTCCAGGCCTCTTCGGGTTGGGGCTGGGGAGCGGGGGGCGCCGGCTCTGGCTTGCGGGCAGCCTCAGCCTCGCGGGCCGCCAGGCTCTTCTTGCCCTTCCCCTTCCCCTTTTTCGCCGCCGCGGCATATGTCGCAGCGAGGACTGGGGTCGGGGCGGGCACCGGCTCTACGGCCGGGGCGGGGGCAGCGCGCTTCACCTCGCGGCGGGTGCTGGTCGCTCCGGCGGTGGCGGCGGCGGCGGCATTATGCGCGTCCGCAGCCAGCGGAGGGCGCAATCTCGGCTCGGGCAGCAGGCGGTCGCCAATACCCGCGATCCGGGAGTCTACCATGAATAGGATCTCCTCCCGGGTCATCTGCGGGGGGGCGGCCGCCTGCCGCTTAACCGCCTCTAGTTCCGCCCTCATCGCAGCCAGCTCGGCCTGCAGGTGGGCGACCTCCTGCGACTCGGTGCGGGTTCGTAAAGCTCGCACTGCCTCGCCAATGGTCGCCACTGCCTCGCGGACGCTGGCGATGTGCTGGCACTTCATTTTGGCCGATTTCTTGGCGACGCTGGCAATTACGTCCAGCGCCGCCTCGACCGTGCCGGCGAGGTCTTCGGCGGAGTGCTCGCCGGACGCCGCCTCTCCCGGACCTTCGGGCATCGCCGCCCTGGCCCGGGCTCGCAGCACCCGGCTCCTCTCCACGACCTGCGCCGCCAGCTCCGCCTCCGCCTGCAGCTCTAGCTCCCGCTCCCGTTGGGCGTTGAGCTCCGCCTTTGCTTTGGCCAGGCCGGCGTACTCCCCCGTTGTTGTGGAGCGTCCGCGGCCTCTCTTTCGCGGCGCCGTTGTTCTGGCGCCTGCCGATCCCTCCTCCGGCGTCAGCGACCGCTTTCGCCAAAATCGGCTGGGTGGGGAGCGCGATCTTGAGCGCCTGCCCTCACCCCCGATTGCCTCTAATGAGGCGCAGCTGCCGCTGTCCGTATCGGACAGCTGCCTCCTCTCCAGGACCATGGGCGAGTCGCACCGAGAGAGCGATACCCGCAACTCCCGGACGGCCACACCCGCAACTCCCGGACGGCCACACCCGCGGCCCTGTTCCCGCCTTCGACTGCTTCCACCTCGTTGTGCGTCTCTTCTATCCTTTGTGCGTTGCCATTGTCGTCGTTGTGTTTTTTTTTGTGTTCTGTATCCATATAGTTCCCACGAGTGTGGGGGAAAGGATACTCCAGACAGGCAGAGCCCCCTGTACCCAGACTGGGCGTACATACTGCGGAGGTCCGCCGGTATCCGCAGGTTTTAACGACTTCGCTGTCGGGTTTTTAGTGACTGATCCTTGTCTTGGGCCGGCCAATGAAGGCAAGCCCCCTGTCCCGGCGACGCCGCTAGACATGATCAACTGACACGTCTGACCGGGACAGGTTGCCCGACGTTGTCCCAAAGGACATCCCCCTGAGTGCGGGTTAGCACACCCAGGGGAACCGCCGCGCCGCGGAATACTCCCGCCAAAACTACGTCCGAAGACCGCTGTCCAACAGGACCGACAATGGGGAGAACACCGCTCCCAAGCCGACTAAGCCGGCGACGACGCCGGTCTGCACCAGTTCACCAGTCGACTCTGAAAACAGAGCCAAACCGTGCACTGAGCAGACCCGGCAACTCGCGGGGCGCTCTTAAAAGAGCGCCTCGCCGCGGACCTTGAAGGTCCGCCATCCCACGACCCCTCCATGGGTCAGCTGGCCGGATATTGGTCAGCGGCAGATGACTTCCCTCCCCCCCGTAGAAGAAAAGGAACCCATCTGCCGCCGTCCAGGGTGCACCGGACCAACCGCTTCCATTCCCCCAGGACTTGTCCCAGAGCAATCCAAGCGGCGGCCCAACGTGGAGGTTTCCGACCCTAGCACCCCTTATAATACAGGTAGCATCTGAAAGTTTATGTTCAAAGGAATCACAGTGTAAATAGTTTTTAGTGTATATCATTATGCCATCGTTTTGGTTTTTTTTTTAAATTCTAGACTACTAGTATTCATTAAATAAAGGGGTACAATACCCCTTTATTTAATGGATACATAAAGAATTGTTAAGCCAGCATTCTAATAAAATAATGGTGCCAGGACTTATTGCTATTCTGGAAAGAAGTAATAGGAAACCGTTAAAATTGCAAATATACTCTTTATATTCTGTGTTAGAATCTTTAGTTTATGTGTTGGTGATTTTATTAACGAGTTGAATTCTTCAGATGTGCAGGTTTGTGCCTTAGATGGTACAATGTTGTCGATGTTATCATTAATTATTGAGATTGTGTGGTACATTATTTGTATGTCGGATATAATTAAGGGTACATTAGTACTCCTACCAAAAAAATGAATGGATATAAGTACTACGTTTAGGGCTGTTTGTTTTGTAAAACATCAGAGTGCCTTAGTATGTGTATACATAATACGACATATTAATAGAGGTTTAAATTGATAAAACGTATGTTTTGATTTTGTAAACAAAATTCGTGCTTCGTTATTAAGTAACAATAACAGTTTTCATGAAGTGGACACTATTGGAGGAATGATGTGGTTTTTTATTGTCATGAGTTTTAATAATGTTAGTTGATAGTGTGAAATTGATATTTATATCATTGTATATAAGATATTGTAGATTAGTAATATGACACGTATATTGCAACTTTTATTGTAACTTTTCATAAATTTAGTGTACATGAGTAATATATAATGTTCTCGGATGGTAGTAGTAATAGGCCGTACAGTGTGTTGATGTTTACACAGTACCAGTATTTACAAATTAAGCAACTGTAATATGGAACATTAATTTCAAGGTTAGCATACTTGTATGATAAACAAATTGGGGAACTAAGGTGAATTTTATAAGTATGCCTGGCATTGTACACTTCTATGATGCGGTGGTAGTATGTGTGATAAGAGTAAGTTGTTGTTGGCAGTTAATTGTATTATTTTGGGAGTGTTGATTTTTATGTTTTAGTAAAGTGTGTCTACATATTACATTTATAAAAAGAACAAGCAAGATAACATTATGGACGGTATATGTTATACAAATGTGTTTAAATATTGTACTACGTAGAATATTTTATTTTGTGTCCGTAATGAATGTAATTGATCTTCGTTTTTAATGACAACGCCCCTTCTGTTTTTCGTAAAAGTATTTTACCATTTTTAACCCAGCTGTGAGCGTATTTTTCTGCCTTTGCTAATTCTCTGGCGAGAAAATGTACTCTTCTAATTTTTGTTGGATGCGGGCGGCACAGGACCGGGCATTGTGGCAATCGATGGGGGAGGCCTACGTCCAGCAGTGGACAAATAATAATAATATAAATAATAATAATAAATTTTAATAAATTTTATTTATTTCAAAACACAATTATTACAAACAAATTTTAGGTTGATAATGATGATGATGATGAATTTTTGTTAATCTCTTTTAATCTTTATAACATGTAAACTGGAATGACTTCTCCGACGAAAGGAAGTTGCTTGGAGTTTAGTTCGTCAGTTCTGTTTTTTCTGTACTTTTGACAGACGCTAGCACATCCATTTCAGTCCAAGTATTGTTAAATTCGACAACGACTGTAGACGTTGTGGAGTCGGCTCATTCTTCTCAATTTGAACATCCAAAGGCGCTCAAAAGTTTGTAGGAGATTGGATATGGATTCTGCTTGTTTACCAGGGACGTTTCTTATTTCAACGGCTGTTTTTAGAGGAAAACGTTCCAAAGTATCTAATCGCTCTTCAAGTAGCGATGTCCGTTTTTCCAGATCGCCTCCTCAGCTAACGTAGATAACTTACCTTCAATGTTTTTAATTGGTCCGTTAGGAAGTCTAGACTTTTATCAAGCTCTTGGTTAGATTGATCGACTTGCGATTTTAAATCTTTCATAAGAGCTTCTACTTAAGTCTCTAACAATTATTACGTAGGTTGAATACTTTTATGAGGAAAATAGATACTTTTATACCGTTTTATAATATTGTATTATAGTTATATTGTTAAATTAAATTAAGTTTTTATTATATTGGCTTCAAAATTATAATAAGTAACTTAAGTTAGTAAGTAATTAATTGGCAGAGTTCCTGATGTTTTAGTGTGCCAGGATGCTACACATTTCGTAGGATGGCCGAATGTAATAATTTTATAAAAGGTAGTTTTAGTTTTCTTAGATGGCAGCACTGCTCGACCCCGCCACTCTTTTGTGACAACTTCCGGCGAATGGATTGAGAGTGGTGGGGTTGAAACAGCGTTTTGATTATTGAGTCAGGAGCTCGGCAGTCGTTGGATATCCGTCGATGTGATAAGTCGTCTAGTGGAATTGACCGTTAGAAATGTTGAAAATTGAATAAAAGTATTCACTGTGCAATGAATTGGAGTTTTTCTTGACAATATCATTAAGTTCTCGCCGGCAAAACGGAAGTCGTCGCTGATCAATCCTTAACGCCAACGATGTCGTCACATCCTATAAATCTACCCTATATAAGCCGTTGCACTGACACTGCAAGTTTAGTTTTCATTCTGTCTTCGTTAGGTCGACATAACTTCAACTTCAGTAAACTCAAACCAACCACGCTGCCGGTTGCCTGCTTGATAGATAAGTACTGGTTACTGACTCATTTCTGCCTTTTTGTTATTTTGTATTCGTGATGTTAGAATTACAAATCAGTTTAAACTCTAGCCGTTGATAACTATGATTGTAATTTGATTTTGTGTTCAATTATTGATTTTGTGATAAAATGTAAAATCCCTTTGTGATGTCTTATTACATCTAGGACTTCTAATATCATTGTTCATGAAATCGAGTATCCGTTAGATAATATAGGATTTAATCAGATACTATCTCGATTAGTAGTGATCACACCCTTACTGCAAATTCTGATACCTTATCGGCACAATCTGATATTCCGGTCCAGCATGAATGCTACAGGGAATGACAATTCCGGTCTAGCAATGGCTGTAGGTAATCTTAATTCCGGTCCAGCATGAATGCTACAGGGAATGACAATTCCGGTCTAGCAAAGGCTATAGGGAATACTAATTCCGGTCTAGCAAAGGCTACAGGGAATAATCATTCCGGTCTAGCCCCTCTAAAAAAAATTTATCTTTTTGCAGGACCTCAGGTCGGACCAAAACTAAACTACTAAACTAACTCTGAAGGGTCAGTTTGAACTGGACCAGACACTATAATATTGTCAAGATAATCGAACGATGTTTTTCTTTCTTCAGATATATAAAAATTAAAAGGGCCGCGTGCGAGGGCGCACGCACGTCAGCATGGCCGTGTCGGCGCCCGCGCGCCACCTTAGCGAAACTGTAAACAACACGTGCACTGATTACGTTACCGAGCGCGTCATTCGATGCCCCCACTCTCCCCACTACTAGCTCTGCCGGTATAAAAGACGTGCAACATTATTTGAAAGGCAACACTCCGCTACAGACTGTTGAGGCGAACGGACGTGTTCGCTCGCCGCACATCTGTCGCTCCGCCCGACATTACGTTGAGCAATCCGCACCTGCGCGCGCCATAAAAGGTGCCGCCGTCCTTTGTTCGCGAGCCGATTGTGTCGGCGCAATTTTTATTGCGCCCGCCTTCTGGTAAGCGCTAATCCTAGTTTCTAGGTAGAACGTCGTAACGTCTATTGTTCCGCTAAGGAACTATTATTGCTCTGCCATCTGGCAAGCCATCTGGTTTCTTGGGATAGCGACGTCACTGTTTCCGACTTCGGGAACTGCGTGAAAGAAATTGTGAAGTGCAGTTTTCACTGCGCTGAGCAATTTCTTAATAATCGCAATTTTGAGAAAGGCTAGCGGATACCTAACGGTGATAACGAAGCTAGTCAAGCAGCCCCGTTCGCCTGCGTTTCCCCTTCAGGGAACCGCGTAATCCGGAAGGGACCTCCATCATTGGCCTTGGGTAGTGCCCTAGTCAACGGTGGTCCACGCTTGGCCTTTTAGAGCCCACGGGTAGCTTTAGTTAGACTTAAGTACACACCCGAGTGCACAATAAGATCGGCACTCGGACACACTAGGGCTACACGTAGTAGGCACACATCTAGCTCCCTCCCTGCTTAACCCAGCAGGGAGGGAGCTAGGGATACACACCCCGGCATCCCACCGGGAGACTACATTTAGAATAGGTACGGTCCACCATAAGTCCAAATGGCGGACCACAGTCTAGTAGCTGTCCTGGACTTTCTCAGGACAAAATTCCCTGATGTATTTATGGCACTTAATGCCTCGTTAACAGCCGCGGAATCCCAGGCCCGCGCAGGGCCCTCCACTTCAGACTCGACGTCTAGCGATGCGTCACTATCGAATAGTGACGCCGAAGACATGGAGCTTGACTCTCCTCTATCGCCCGAAAACCCCGAAGATGCAGGCGGTCTTTTCACGGAAGTGAAAAACAAGAAAAAGCGCAAGAAGTGCTCCTCCCCCACACCTTCGTCGGCATCATCATCCTCCCCATCTCCGGTGCCTCAGAAGGCACCGCGTCCACACTCCCAAGGAATCAGAATGCAACTGGAGACCGCCGAGGCCTTCAGATACGTAACCCGATTCCTCCAAGAAAAAGAGGTTTATTATCACACGTACACGCTCGCCGACGAGCGTATCCTTAGAGTGGTGGTCAAACGCATCCCTAAGGAAATCCCGGTAGAAGACATAGTCCAGTCCCTCAAGGATCAAAAGTATCCAGTAATAAGCGTCTTCCGCATGACAAATAGGCGTACAAAATCGCCTTTGGACTTGGTACAGGTACATCTAGACCTGTCGCCCGAAGGGAAGGCCATTTTTGACGTTAAGTCAATCTGTGGCCTTAGCGGGCTCATAGTTGAACCGCCACGCAAGAATGGCCTACCCGGACAGTGCCACAAATGCCAGTTGTACGGGCATTCTGCCCGCAACTGCTTCGCCCGCCCTAGGTGCGTTAAGTGATTAGGCGATCATGGAACGTCGGATTGTACAAGGCCGAAAGACAAATCATTATTAGAGGCTTTCGGGAAGCCTGCATGCGTCCTTTGCCGCGGTGATCATACCGCCAACTATCACGGATGCCCGAAGGCACCAAAGCGAATCCAATCGCAACCCCAGCGACCGTCGCGACGTCTAACGCTTCCGATACCGTCAGCCAACGAATTTCCACCTCTTCAACCATCGTGGAAAACTAACACCCCCGCATGGGGCAGTAACAGGCCCACCGCTAGCGCACCCGCGTACAATACGTCTACCGCGCCCATTGCTAAACCGGTACCGGTCAAGCCGGTGTCAATGCCTACGCCACCTAAAACGACAGGGAATCCGTTTGAATCCCTCAATCGTCTTTCAGGCCTCAACATCGAGGAAGTCTTAACGTTCGCCGACGAATACGAAAAGACGTCAGGAAATATAGGCACCCGACTGTACTTGATTAAGAAGTACAAGCACATCGTCAGTGCTCTCGAACACAATTAGGCTTTCCGATGGCTGCAAACGCGTTAAATAATTGTAGTCATCCGCCCCTCGCGCATAATAATGGCAGAGTCAAACCGCGTTCAATTATCGTAGCTTTTTTTTAACTCGAACGGTGTTAGAAAACAACGCGACGAAATTCATAACTTCCTTCGCGATCATCAAGTCGACGTGTTACTCGTGCAGGAAACCTTTCTCAAACCGGCTATGAGGGACCCGAAAGTCTCTAATTACAATATCGTTAGAAATGATAGGACCGGCGCCCCAGGCGGTGGCACTGTCATTTACTATAAAAAATCCCTGCACTGTGTACCGATTGACACGCCCGCGCTAACGCACTTAGAGGCCTCGATCTGTCAGCTAGCCATGACTGGCCATGCCCCCATTACGATAGCTTCGGTCTACCTTCCTTGTAGATCAAGCGCAACCATCATACGCTCCGACTTTGAATCGCTTCTATCTATAGGAGGAGCCACCATCCTTGCTGGTGATTTCAATAGCAAACACATTCGATGGAACTCTACCAGAATCAGTAAACGCGGCCGTGAGCTTGACTCACTGTCGGACTTACTTGATTTTGAAATCATAGCGCCACTAGAGCCCACTCACTACCCCCACATACTGGGACACACTCCGGATGTGCTTGATATTGCAATCATCAAGAATATTAACCTAACCTTACGTAACATTGAGGTGATACATGAGCTTCACTCAGATAACCGACCAGTTTTGATACAGCTAGGGCCCTCTGCACCGGCTGACCCCCCAATGAAGACAGTCGTTGACTGGCACAAACTTAGTGCCAGGCTCAAAGATATTAACTCCCCACATCTAAACGACATCCCCGACATAATTAATTCTGATAACGATATGGACGTCGCGATCGGCTCTCTAACAAGTCATATCCAAACCGCCATCAAGGACTGCTCAAGGCAAATGCCAGAGTCAGACAATCAACGCTGGGCACTACCACCAGATGCCAGAGACTTGTTGAGACGCAAGAACGCGGCTACCCGAGCTCACGATTTGTATCCCACTGAATCGAACCGAAAACAGCTACGTAAATTACAGCGTGAAGTAAAAACACGCATAGCTGCCATCCGGAACGAACGGTGGGATTCAACGCTTCGAAATATAAAGCCATCACATTTAGCATTCTGGAAGCTTCCCAAGTCACTTAAAGGCGACACGTACTCAACGATGCCGCCATTGTCGCGCCCAAATACAACACCAGCTATGCTGGACGAAGAGAAAGCCGAATGTCTTGCCGACAGCCTCGAGGCCCAGTGCTCCCCCAGTAGCCTACCGGTCGACCCTGACCACCTACGGCGGGTGGACAGCGAGGTCGACCGGAGGAAAAACGAACCCCTTCTCGACTCAATTCCTCCGGTTACTAGCGACGAAGTCGAGGAACTAATTAAAAATCTACGTCGACGCAAAGCTCCCGGCTCAGATGGCATCACCAATAGGGTGGCGAAACTATTTCCAGTTGCCATTATACAACTTCTCGTAGCCATTTATAATGCGGCAATGACCAAAGGCGTCTTTCCCAGCGAGTGGAAGGACGCTGAAGTCATAGGGTTCCTCAAACCCTCAAAGCCGCCTTCCAATCCCACGTATTATCGCCCCATAAGCCTTCTCAAAACCTTTGGGAAGATTTACGAACGATTAATATTAGCACGCCTTCGCACCTTTATGGGCACAAAAGGCATGCCTATTGCAGAACAGTTTGGCTTTCGCGCCAAACATTCATGCACCAATCAAGTGCACCGCATCACGGAGCACATACTTGTCAAACGCCAACGTGGCCTTAGCACCGGAGCTATCTTCCTCGACGTAGCGAAAGCGTTCGATAAAGTATGGCACAACGGGCTTATATACAAGCTATATGAGTACGGAGTACCCGACCGTCTCGTATGCATAATACGAGACTTCCTAAGTAATCGCACGTTTCGCTACCGCGTCGAGGGAGTGTGCTCACAATTGCACCCCGTTCGAGCCGGGGTGCCCCAAGGTTCGGTGTTAGGGCCAGTTCTCTTTACCCTATACACCAATGACATTCCCCGCGTACACGGTGTAGAGCTAGCTCTATTCGCCGATGACACCTGCGTATACACATCTGGTCGTTCCCCCGATGCTATATGTCGACGTCTCCAAACCGCTGCCAACAAGTTAGGTGCTTGGTTTCGGAAATGGAGGATCGAAATTAATCCTAGCAAAAGCGCGGCACTATACTTTTCACGCCAGAAAGGTGCTGCTCTTCCGTCCATTAAACTCATGGACAGCCCAATACCTTGGGAAGACCAAGTTAAATACTTAGGTGTCACACTTGACACTAAACTTAACTTCTCCGCTCACGTGACCCGGGTCAGGAACCGCGCGGCTTTCATCCTAGGTCGTCTTTCCGCGTTAATTAATAGAAAGAGTAAAATGTCCCTTCGGAACAAGGTGACACTCTATAAATCAGTAGTTCGTCCCGTCATGACGTATGCTAGTCCGGTATTCGCGCACATCGCCCCGAAACAAATACATCGACTTCAGGTGATTCAGAATAGATTCTTGCGCAGAGCCACGGGAGCCCCGTGGTACATGCGCAACAGCAATCTTCATATAGACTTGGACTTGCCCACCATTGCCCAACACCTGAAGTTGGCGTCGCGTCGTTATTTTGACTCTGCCGTCGGTCATCCAAATCCGCTAGTTGTAGGTGCCGCCACCTACAATCCAATCGCGCTCGGTAAGTTTCGTCGGGATTATCGCAGACCTAGGCACGTTCTTGACTTCCAAGACGATGCAATTACTATCGCCCAGGCTAAGCTCAAACATCACAAACAGATCACACGCCGCAGTCGCTGTCGGCTGCGACAATCATTCTCGCGATACGGCCTCATAGCAGGCAGGTTTTCACCTATTAATAGTAGAAGCGTTGCTGGAGTTTCTTCCGCCACTTCTTCTCCCAGCGCTAACGCTTTCCGAAGTGGTAGTAATGTTAGCTGTATTAATAATAGCAATCAGATAATAGCAACTGATCAAGCCGAGGTTCGGCCCTCTCGGGCACCCTTGAATCGGAATGCTAAACGCGTAATGAGTGACAGCCCAAGCCGTGGTCCCCTCTCGGGGGCCCTTGCGCCCAGTCACTCCATGGAGCGTCCACCGAAGCGACCTAAGAGCTCGGTGACCTCCCAATCCGGTAATAATAACGAAGTAACAGCCCGAGCCGAGGCTCCTGAGGGAGCCCTCGAGCCTAGTTACTCTTAAACGAGGTTTAGGCTAAGCGCCATCTGCGCCCGGCCACCTCAAGCCCGGTGAAACTGTAAATGCCTCCTCAAGGCAAACAGTGACTACTCAGTCACAAAAAAAAAAAAAAAAAAATTTGAAAGGCAGTCTTGGCTCTGGCGTGGCTCGGTGCACTAGTTGTACTTCGCTTGCTTAACCTAGACGCTTCGGATAGTTAATTTGTGGAAACGAATTAATTATTATTCCGGTGCTATAATTTGGTCCCTAGACTAATTATAACCGGTTATTATTTAAGGCTAATTTATTGAATTGTTACTTTGGAACATAGTTTAGTTTAATGGTTAATTAACTGTCATTAGTCCTGTGATTTTGCTAAAAACTGTTATAAAGTTTAAAGTAGCTTCATTCTTTGTAACTATGGCCGATCCTCTTCCTACATATATAAAAGAAAGTCGTGTTAGTTACACTATTTATAACTCAAGAACGGCTGAATCGATTTGACTGAAAATTGGTGGGCAGGTAGCTTAGAACCAGGAAACGGACATAGGTTTTTTTTTACCCCGTTTTCTATTTTTTATTCCGCGTGGACGGAGTCGCGGGTAAAAGCTAGTAAGTTATATAAAAAGTAACACATGAGAACTAAAATTATCCTGAATCTTGCCTTAGAAGTAATACCCAGTTTTGTTTAAATTCTCGGAAATACGCATTTGCAGTGAATCATGAAACGTGAAAAGTAGCTTTGAGAAATATTTCAGAAACTAAAATCAACAGAATGCGATCTCTTTGAGTGTTATCGGTAAACATTTTGCGAGCTTTGATACTGAGAACATATCTACTGAGATGAAATCTAGGGCAACTTTTTATGAAACTTATTTTCTATACATTTGAAATTACTATCCATTGTAAAGAAAATGTTACAAAATGAGATGCGTAAATGATGTGAGTTACAGTAATGAATCAATTTTTAAAACATATTTTGTCACAAATATAAGTTAAAAAAACCTTCGTTTTTTGAGGGTACTACCAATTGTGGTTGCATTCACATTTTCAAAATATATTATTTCAATAACTTTACTTGTTTAATGTAAATAGTTTTTTCGACGTTTTTATTTATTGAGATTTTTAAAGCATTTTACACGTTATATGCTTAGATTATTTGTTTCGGTATAAATGTATTCTCAAAGGTCGCATGTCTTGTATTGAAAATCCACGGTAAGGTCATTGAGGTAAGAAGTAATTTATTAAAGATGTTTAATTTTGAGCGTGTCGTTTCGTTTTATAACCTCACGATCTGTGGCCTGTGGATGTAAAGCCTGTTACGAATCCAATTAAGTATTTTTTTACGAAAATTTTGTTTTGTGACCTCATAACTTTCAAGAACATTACTTTTTTATTAATCCGAGGGATGGTTTTATGTGAAACATTGGTAATTTAAAGTTTTCGAATTTATTACGAGTATATCGGTAAGGAATTCTCAACTCAACAGAACTCAAAGTAAAGCTATGTTATCTTTCTTAGATTGATAGTGGCCAACATTTTGTAATTTTGATATTATTAATTATTTTAAATCGTTCTTTTATTGTGTTTTTATGTATAAGTATTTACACATACACATTTAGTACAGATTTAATGAATTTAATAAATTATCCAAAGCCGTCAAACCAGCATGTCTCAGCTAAATTGAAATACGTCACCTTAAGCTTTAAAGTAAACTTAAGTATTTTTATTAAGATTTAAATTTTGTTCCATATTTTGTTTTAATGTAAACGTGTCAGCTTCCGGTTGCTTAGCTTTATTACTTTTGATAAGTCGTTGTCATATGAAAAACCGCGTAGTAAGGGATTGTTAAGGTCAAAGCTGATAACAAGGACGACGAAGCGTATAAATCTATAATCTATTCAAAAAGGACTCGTCTGCTCAGCAAGGTTTATAAAGCTGCAATTATTTTATGTTATAGTGTTCTGTTACTGTTCCCGTGCGGTTTCATACGTATAAAAATCTATTAATATTTGTAATATAGAAAAAATTGTTCTATTGTTCACATTGCGTAAAACTTTCAATTATAAATCTCTAAATTCAAATGCTCAAATGACAACGAAAGCCTTCGCCAGTGGCTGAAAATAACCGATCGTTTCATTCATGAGAGGCGTTTCTAAACTATATACAGTTTTTACCCAACTGACCCAGATAAAGGGTAATAATTTTTGTCGGATCTTTTAGATTTTTCAAATCCTTTCTTATCTTTTATTTGTAGAAGTAACATTTAATTAAATATTTTAGAAGAATATTCAATACTTAGTATGGATTTATTACACTTGTTTGTGGTACAATACTGTGATTGTAAATAAGGTCTGTATTTCGTAACGACTGTCTGCGCAATGTTTTGGGGACTTTGGTTATCGTTAACATTAATTTATTATTTATCTTAATAGCGGACTGTACCCTTTTCATTATCGCATGGTGCGGGTGACGTTTCGATAAAACGTGATGCATCGCTGCTGTCCCAGTTTGATGTTACATTAATGATTAAATTAATTAAAATTTAATTAATTAACACGTTTAAATTTTAATGAATTTCATCGGTGAAATAAATTAAAAGAACGAATGATTAATCGAAAAATAATCAAAATCATTTATTTGTGTTGTTTTTTATCAAATGAAAATTATCATAGTTTTATTAATTAAGAATTGCATTTTTTTAATTACGTTAAAATTTATTTAAACTTCACTGGTATTTTATTTTAATGTCGCAATTACATTTAGCATTACGTTGTTGCTAATTTCTGTCGACGTCTGGACTCGGCCATTAGCAAGGAAATTGCTTACATTTCATTAATATTAAGTAATGTATGAAATTGCCGTTTCTTAATAAGAAATAAAACATTAATCATTTATTTTATACGTCATTAATGGTTCACTTTAATACATTTTTAGTTATAAGCCTACTTATTTTGAATTTAAATGAACCAAAAGCGGGAGGACCTAAAGTTTCAAAGTGTGTTCGTGAAAGTTAAAGTATCATATGGGAATTCAAAAAGCCTCTAAAAGCATCGCAAGGCTTTAGTGTCTAATGTGAGTGGCCGTTCCGTTAAAGTATTTTCGGCTCCGGTCTTATTTTATGTGTGAAAGGGCAGGGATCTATTTAATTTATTGTATAAGAAGGGTCAGATAAAGAAAACGGGACATGGAACCGACTGTTTCACTTTTCGATTTTTGTTAACTGTTTTAATCATAAAAAGAAAAAAAGAAAAAATAAGTTATTTTTTTCATTAACTTTGGAATCACTATTCTGATGATAAATTCACTAAGTTATTAAAAAAAGATTTATTATAAAATGATGCTAAAAAATCTAAGAAGATATACTTTATAATTATTCTCTCTCTGTCAATTCTCGAGAATGTATAGCTATTAATGTTTCTCAAGTTTGTATCTTAAGAAGTAATATGCATTGCAGATAATGAGTTACTGGTAAAATATAATTTTGATTTATTATTAGTATTAAAGAATTTTACTTAGAAGTTATCACAGATTAATAAGCGTAATACTCGACGAGCAAGTCTACTTTTTCTGCCGAAAGTGCGAACTAACTACAGTGTAAAAAATATAACATACGAAGGAGTACAACTTTATAACTCATTACCTTCATCCATTAAAAATTTAAGTTCATGTAATCAATTTAAATCAAAGCTAGCTCAATACATTTTAGATTGTTGTAAAAAAGTAAATTGACAACTAAAATGGCGACAATATTGTATTATGTATAGTGTGCGATATTGTTCTCATGTAAGTGACTTTCTGTTCGTCTTTTTAAAAATAAATTCCTAAAGTAGGTTATACTTCGCTTAATTTCTCCATAATATGACTCTTTTAGTAAATGAATATTTAAATACTGCAACAAAATAATTGCAGTCATAAAGTAACCACTTGTTAAAAAATACAATAAAAAATTGTGGTTGAAATATTCTGGTCAATTATAACAGAAATATTTTTATTTATTTAACATTTATTGTAACATTTTATTTTAGTGACTGAAAATAACTTTATTTCAAAACGTTTAAATTAAATTCACAATACACTTGATATGTCTGTTGTTTTTAAACTGAATACAAAGTAGTACAAAAGGTTAAAACTCATGAAACTGTATATTGTATAAAGGATGCAGTTGTGCGTTGGAATATTTATAACAGCGTTAAATCGGTTGTAAATTATTGTGTCAGGGAGAGCTAGGCAAGGTGGATTTTATAAAAAAACTATCAGAAAAAATCTCTGACATACTTTTGAAAGCACGACGTTAATCAGATTTTGTGTCACGTAAGCAACGTTTATTTTCCAAGTTAGCGGCCAACCTTCAAGACTGAAGAGGCACCGGAAGAAGCATCGGTAGCAACTTAGCAAGATATTATGATTATAAAATCGTCTGTGCTCTACTAATATGTTCCAATCATGTGGTTCAATCATGTTATCATCGCTTTCATATTGTCCGAAAATAAAAGGCATCAGCGATTTTTGGTCCTTTTTCATGTGATTATAGAAACCCACCAAACATCTATCTATGAATTGTATATCACTGAATTGTATGTCTACGCTAAATGATGGCTCTTTCATGTTCAACCGTAACAGGCGTTCAATGTGAACTTGTTAAATATAAGGAATCGCTTGAATTAGAATCTTTGTAATCAATATGTATGTAATGTAAGTATATATTATATGTAATTCTCTTTGTTTGTACTTTTTTGTTAATTGTAATTGTATAATATTACATAACAAAAGAATGATGAGATTTACTTTGTTTTTTACCTTGAGTTTACACTGTTGAAACACATCTATAATAAAATATTAATTTCCATTTCGCTTTCTAGGAAAAACCAGAGATAACACTTTATTTCTTTTTCTTATGTGTTTATCCTATGTTCTATACTCATAACAATTAAAACTGCGTAAGCAAATCACATTCTGAAATGTAATTTCTGCTTGGCAATATTGAATGGATAGTTTCCAAATTTATTGGATCACTTGATAATTTAGGACATAAAGTTAACGATTCAAGTGCGGCGTTAATCACTCCTGATATTTCCGAATGAAATACCTCGACAATAGTTGAAGTATTGCTATTAACAAGCATCAGTTAATTAAAAAAATTACCCCTATTGTGGCATCAAAGTTACTCACGCCATAAATTTTAAAGGAAATCGCATTGAAAAATAATAAACACATAAATATACATCATCAACCTGCCCTTATCCCTATGTAGGGTCGGCACAGTATGTACTACTCATCCATACATCTCTATCAGCCGTTATATCTGAATTTAGCCCCTTCTTACGCTTCTCTTCTTTCACACAATCTATCCATAATTTCTTTGGTCTTCCTCTATCTTTATAGCCATCCACATTCAATGTCATTACTTTTTTGTTTATATGATGATATAAAATACTATGTATTTAATACATAGTCAGGTAATAATATTCTAATATAGGTATGTAGGTGATATTCTACTTCGCTTTTAGTACCTTTAAAACATTGTTTTTTTTAAATAAACTTTATGACTCCTAAAAGTAATAAATAACCAAAGATCCGTTGTTCTCTTAACGTGGTTACATCAATATTTTCTAATAAAAAACATCTTATATTAAAAACAGTTTACATGAAAAATAAATTTGTATATGAATCAGTGAAATATTAGCGGCAAATTTCAAACTTCTGAACGTATTTGTAAGAATTTCGCTAAATGATTTATGCGCATATTAAAACTTTTCAATGTTTGGTTACGCGTATTTCGGAAACGATCGCTAATATGTGAATTAATGAGTTTCTGAATAATTTATCGCGTCATATTTTATCAAAGTATGAGGTCTGAAGAAAAAGACATATTTTTTAACACCGAAATTACAATATCTGTTAAAATATTAAAATATAATGCTAGATATTTTTTTTTTTCGAATTAAATGACTGATCACATCCCTATCTACATATATTATTTAAGCGGTTGAACGGTAGATGAGAGACAGTATGATAAGTCAATATGTTTCAGATAAGTAAATAATTATACACTATTGCTTGTTTTAAATTTCTATGGATACTGCAATAGGTGAACTACGTGCTTATTTGAACCCTTCTCACTAATGTTATAAATGAGAATTTTTAGATGGATGGATGGATTTTTGTTTGACGTTATCCCCGGAATAGCTCAACGGATCTTGATGAAATTCGGCACAGATGTAGAACATAGTCTGAAAAAAAAACACGTAGGCCAATTATTGATTTTTTTTTGTGTGTATACGGTGTCGCGGGCATTTCATGAAAATTATAAGGATATTTCATCATCATCAACAGCCTTTATCTGCCCACTACTGAGCAAATTTAAAAAATATTTAAAATTATGTATTTTTAATGCAAAGCATTGAAAATAATTGCTATATGTATGATTAATTTTTCAACCGTTTTGAAACTGAAATCACTATTTAAATAAGATTTGAACACATCGGTAAATGGAACAAATTATAGTTGTGTACAAATTTTGCAATATTTTTATGTGAAACTTATGTACAAAAATGTATACTTAGCTTATGAAATGTTTGATTCATTTTTCATGAATAAGTTCTTCGAATTAGAAACGCTTAAAGCATCATTAGTAGGCATTTGCCTTTTAAAATGTCAGCTTGACGTTTATAAGATTCTGCGCAATTTCGCGTGATAAATGACAGCTGTGTCATGCTATTAACGTTGTATATTTTTAAATTAATGGAACAAATAAACTCTGAACATTTAACAAAATTATTATAAACTAGCTTTTTCCCGCGACCTCGCCCGCGCGGAATAAAAAAAAAAACGGGGTAAAAATTATCCTATGTCCTATTCCTGGTTCTAAGCTACCTGCTCACCAATTTTCAGTCAAATCGATTCAGCCGTTCTTGAGTTATAAATGGTGTAACTAACACAACTTACAATAATAGTGTCTATAAACCCATCGTGGGTTTATCCAGACACTTTGGTACTACGCTATGAAATGTAACAGAAGGTAAGTTTAGATTTTTTATTTTACAGCAACTAAGTGAGATCGCTTATACCATCACATAGTGGGTGCACATATTGTGTTACAAACTTAAATGCTACAATACTGCAAATATATATGGTTAGTGTGCAATATATTTATAATTTTTTTATTGAAAATGACTGGAGACAAATCCTGCTAATATTTTAAATGCGAATGTTTGGATGTATGGATGGATATTTGTTAGAAGGTATCTGCAGAACAGCTTAACGGATCTCAATGAAATTTGGCGTAGACATAGAGCATAGTTTGGAAGAACACAGACTATTTTTTTTTCTTTTTCTTATCTTTAGTTTTTCAGTTCACTATCATTTTTATCCTTTTAAATTCAGTAAAAACAACTCAAGATAAATTTGTGTAAGTATTTTGTCGTAGTCTATGACATTAATATGTAAATTTAGTCTACTGTTAACTTACAACTTACTCTAACAATGTTTAAAAGTTTCTACAGTACTACTGCTTCAACTGTAAATTTGTTTTACAATTTACTGAAATTATTCATAGACGAAGATTTTACAAAATTTATTCACCTTTATTTCAAACAACATGATTATAAATTTACATTATTGAATCTAAATACAATGCTTAAGTTTAATTTTTTTTTTTAGGAGGGTAATGTTTTTCACGGAATCCATCCATACCATTGTGACCATTTAAACACAAATAAAACACAACTCACGCCTCAAATCCAGAGGGGTAGGCAGGGTTCATGGACATCCAATTGTGTGGCCATATGATAATCCACTTTTCGCCATTTCTGGAAACTGAACGTGACGGGTGGCGAGCCGCGTCGCCGTCTTTTTCTCCCGGGATTTCACACATATGTGCGGTTTGCATCACGATGTTTTCTTTCACCTCACGAACATCGAATATATATTTAGTATATATTCAAATCGAAAATCGAAAAACACATAGGTAAATAACGGGATTTGAACTCAAGACCTGCAGATCGCAAGTCAAGTACCCTGAACCACCGACGCTCAACATAATGAGACCATTTAAATGGCTTAAATACCTTTAAAAAGATTCCAAGAAAGTTGTATTTTGATTCTTGGTGTTAAATTACTATTTCTTGTTAATAAGTATTGTTTTCTCCATACTTCGTCTTTAATTTGCTTGTTCTTGCAAACTGGAATTAGACGAAAGATTTATTTGTTTGTTTGCATTAAATAAGCTTCTTAAGTATTGAACCGATTTGAAAAAATCTTTCACAGATATAGATTATATTTGTTTATAAATATTTTTTAATTCCACGAGGACAATGTTGCGGGCCAATGCTAGTTTTGTATATTTTGTATTCTGGACAAGGATTTTAATTTTCTTTCTTTGCCAGTTGTAATAATTCATACGCGCTGCCGAACCTTCGCACTTGTATTGTTGAGAGAATTTAAATGAGAAAACATTTTCAATATATATTTTTTTTTATAAAAAGACTTATTATTAACGAATGGATTTATGGAAGAAAAGGACTTAAGATGAAATCAAAGATTAGAAATATATTAATCAGCTTATAAGCTCTTTATAAAACTAATTGATCAGGATAATAAACGGATTTATACTAAAACTGATATTTATAAAAAGAAAAGGTCTAAATAAAAATTCATTTTTTGAGAAAAAAATATGCAACAATTTTATTGATTGTTGGACGAAATTAATTTTTTAAAACAGTTTTATCCTTTTATTAGTAAGTTGCTTTGGTAATATTTTTTTCATTAAAACTTTTTCTGTAACTTTGATTAATTAGACATACATAAAAACATGATAATTTTGGACAAGTATGTCAAAATCTTGTATGAGATTTATTGGTGTACTTTACGCCCGGTAGGGGCGCTGCACAAGTTTCGTCCTCGCTAATATTCGTGTTAGTATCACAGATGTCGCATTACATAGCATGACTTGTATTTCGAAATACTCTTGCAGTGAATTTGAAGCTTTGGAAGCGAGCGTTCGTTAAAGCTAATTAACAGCGTAGAAAACATCTTGTTTTTTACATGCACACTCAAATAAATATCACAGTTCTAGTTAAAAATATTCCTGATATATTTCTCCATATATACTTAAACTAGCTGTCGCCATCAACTCTAACTTTGTTTATTTTAATATACTCGAATGCAGGGGTGGCCAACATGATTAGACCAGAGATCTACTGTTTACTGAGGAATCTGTGTGCGATCTACCATTTTCAAACTTTATTCTTAGTACCTATTTATATGACTGTGAACATTTCGTCTGAGCATTTTCGGCTTCGTTATGTTATACGTCTTTATATATTTTTTGCCTTGCTATGACCGAGTCTGGTTGGCGACCCCTGCTCAAATGTAAATAAATAATATAATAATAATAATATAATAATTAACTTTAAACACCTAAATGTGTTATAACCGTGCAGTTGTTACACTACTGTGGAACTTGTATTTCCAAATATTGTTGCCTTTGGTTTTTTTTTTTTCAAAGTAAATGAAAGGGATGTTACAACGATTTTATAAAAGCTTTGAAAATGGTAACTCACAGTAATGTTTATATGTTCAAATACACCGAGTATAATCAAAGTAGCAAAATCTTGTTAAAATTAAAATTTTACATTTTATACTGTTTTTTTTTAATTAAAAAATTTTACACGTCCAAAGGGATGAGGAAAATTTGAAACCCTTTGATGTTTCTTTGTTGAAGTTCCAGTTCTAACCTTTATCGTGGACGAGTTTTGATAAAGTTATGACAGTCGCGTTAAACTTTGAAGAAAGAACATTACAAGATACGAGTATCGTATAAAACAGATCCAGTTTATGTGTTAAGAAACGAGTCTTGAATATTTAACAGTCTTCTTGGATATTGTGGATATTTGGATAATTTCTATACATTTTACAAATTTTAACATGTATAATTTTAGAAGTATGTAATAATTATTATTTAATGCTAAATTTATTATTTCATTATATAAACAGGTAATCAGTTTGCTTGTTAATAGAAATTATCGAATAACAAGCAAGTATTATATAAAAGAATGGTAATAAAAAAAAGATGAGCCTTAGAATAGGAAGGAAATTGGATTTCCAGCTGTTTGAGTGGCAATATGCACATTAGAACAATAACTATAAAAGAAGCGATGAAAAGATTATTACCATTATCATTTCTCATTCATGACACATGACACAGGCAACTAACTCATGACACATGACATATGATAAATGACACAGTCACCTCACTCATGACACATTGCGTTTGCTTTGATAATCACAAGCTCGACAGTTATAAAGAAAATTCTGTCCTCTTCATTCTTTCACGTTACATGCTACCATTTAAAAGATATAACAAAATAAGGTCCACTTAAGTTAACAGATAATAGACCATTAAGACTTCCATTATCTTAAATGGTTACAATTTAGATCTCTGTAATGAGGGTACTCTACAGAATAAAGGAGCAGCTCAGTTGAATGTAGCTCTAACTGATGATAACTTTCAACGAACTTTATCTGATACATTTTTAGAATATATCTTTAAGGCAAATAGTGATTTAAAACGAATACTAGTACTTCTTAAGGGTACATGTAACATCAGAACTAAGGAAATCCTTAATCCTTAAAACTATTAAAGTGTTAAATAATTTAACTTACAAAACATTTGTTTACGAAGCACTTCTATCCGCTTAAAATTTTGAGCAGGTTAGCAATTCATCTGTACCTATTATATATTGTTTATATAGTATAAAAGAGGTAAGGTAAGATAGTTTTTTTAAGATAGGTACATTGATTGTTACTTTTTTAATTTTCTAAAAATGTTTACTAAAGTATGTTTAATCAAGTAAAGTGGCCGCAGCCGCGTCGCTGGGATTGTTTGATTTAATTTCCCTTCGCCCTTCTATTCATGGAACATTAAGGAACGCGGCTTTCACCCTTTTAATGCGGACCGCTCGCGACCTCGTACGAATTCGCTTTGTATCGTCTTTCATTATTCGGACACATGGGATCGGAATAAATTCGCAGAGTCGCAATTTTATTTAACCATGCGTAGAACGGACTAATAATAAAAAATATGTACATTCTGTCTAAACAAATGGGTAAAGAATTGTAAAATATGTTTGTTATATACTTATAATTGATTTATTCTTATATATTTATAAATTATTTTACGTCACATTAAATACTAATCTGAAGATATCAAATGTTTCTATAATATTGTAGTTCAAGTCTAATATGCATATCTAATAATAAACTATCAAGTTGAATTTTAGTTACATTAAATTATTTCCATATGTATTTACCTATCACTGTAATGGAAGAACAGTTGTCTACAGGATCCTATTCAATTCAGGGATTGAAAATAATTTATCAAACTTATCTTCTTCATTAATCAAACCGACATGGGACAGACAGTAGGATTGGGTTTTGCATATATATCTTGCTTTGTACCCATGTTGTTTTACACACCTAGTTACGTTACATTCCGGGTACTCCCAGAAGAGCAACGATTTTGTGCAATACGGTATCATAAATGAAAATTCAGGCTTGACTTCGTCGTTGGAATTTTCTCGTAAAAATAACCCTAGTGAATAATACTGTATCTATGCGACCATTTGTAAATGGAACGCATTTGGAAATGCTTATACACTTAAAAAATCGATGCATTCAGGTCTGCTCAAGAGTTTCTTTTTTATGAAGTGGCAAACGAGCAAGCGGCCACCTGAATT
Source organism: Papilio machaon (assembly GCF_912999745.1). NCBI lineage: Eukaryota > Metazoa > Arthropoda > Insecta > Lepidoptera > Papilionidae > Papilio > Papilio machaon. The sequence goes on from NC_060005.1 coordinate 3,301,397, forward strand.
CGCCGAAATAGCGAAGCAACGGCTGCCGATGGACATGTGCAATTGCATATGCGATGCTTACTTAAATAGAATATTTCCCCTTCCTATGCGTCCCTCCGCCAAATCCATTTCCCCTCTGCATCATTTCCTTATAAGAAATTGGTGGCACGGGAACGTGGACTAAAATTAGGCCCCGGCACACACACTCATCAGACGAAATGCAGAATTGCTTCCACTTCACGCCTGTTTTCAGTGTGGTCGTGGTATTGCACCGGTCGAGTCGGCCCATTTGTGCACCCGACAAATATTGTTAGTAGATCCCACCACTGTGATAAACGTCATGCCAATAAATGCCACGGATAACGTATCACTTAATATTAAGATTTTAATTATACCAACATACACTATGAAACCATATAACTTTAGTTAATTTTTATTTTATATTTAGTCGGTATTTTTCAGGAATTGAAATCCTGCTTGAATGAACATAGTGACTAAAACCATAAGGTGACAGAACACATTTAAGCGATATCTCATATTTTATAAACGTATAGTGTATTAACCTTTTTAAAATTTAAAAAATGTGTGAAAAGTTTCGAAAGTACATGCACAATTTATAAGTTGGCTCGAACACTAAGTGGGCAAGTTAACTTGGTTCGATGTACAAAGAAATGGTTACGAAATGTGGTGAATTAAACGATCCTAACCGACGCTTTCTAAGCTAGCTTGGCGCTCCGCCATCAAACAACCTAGCGAACGTGCCAGTGGCTTTTCAAAATAAGCATTAAATGTTAATCTAAAGATATTGATAGCATTATAGACCACAGTATTCAAAGAAAATAACAACCAATTGATACAACGATGGCTCCTACTAACAAGAGCCAATGTGCAAATTTCTTTTTTTTAAGTAAAGCTCTCAAAGTTTCAACCATACAGGCAAATAGGCCCTTTTAATTCAGCTAATAGCCTGCACTAAAAACACATTTACAGGATTACTCCTGCAAATGTGTAATTTAGTGCATGTTGTTTATAAAGGAGAAATTTAATAAATACATCGCTGGTTTTGTAGTACATACATAGCATATATTATTTACAATGCAGCAACCAACGAATTGTTGGCACTGTATAGTGCAGTGTGTATACAAAACGTAGAGAGCAAACCACGGTCTTTGAAAAAAATATACGTTCTAGTCATAAAAGGTTTACCAATTCGTATCGAGAGATAAAATAGTAAATCGAATGCTATGAATATTTATTTTTCAAGCTATCAGTAATATAAATAATAAAAACAAGCAACACACATACAAACAAGGAGAAATGTTCTTTCTATTAAAAACATGAAAGTCATCTTTTCGACATATTTATCGAGATATTTAAAATAAAATAACAAAAGAATTTATTATAAATGCGAATGTTTAGATGGATTTTTGTTTGAAGGTATTTCCGGAACGGTTCAACGGATCTTGATTAAATTTGGCACATATGTAGAACATAATCTGTAAGAACAATTCCACGCGTATGGAAATGCGGGCAAAAGCTAATAATTATATAATCCATAAATTGTTTCGTAATGCTCGAAGTATCTTAAGAAAATTCTTAAGATTTTTAAGTAAAATATATGAAAAATAATACGACTTTTATACAACTCTACCCCTTTCCTCCCAAGTAGGGATGGCGACAGGTAGGCGTAAAACTAAATTAAGTCAAATCTTTAATTTTTAAGGTGCACCGACCCCACATGAGTGGGAAAAGTCCAGGACGATGCTGATTCAACCATACTCCATTATGTAAGAAAACAGTCCATTTAGAAAACAAACAATTTTTGTGAATTATTGAATTTGTAAATTAAATACTGTACTACATCAATTTTATTGAACTGTCTCTTGAGTATATTCCGGTCTATTGCAATTTTCTTATTTAAATTTGCTTAACAATCTCGAGAATTATTATATAACATTCTTTGAGAAAGCACTTTATTTCAGACAGCATTTGCAATGCTCTCGAAAAGCAAAACGATTTCTTGTATTTCAATTCATTCGTTTCGCTTCATTTATCACTTGCTATATTCTCTAGTAATATAAACTGTTTAATATGGCTAGTGGTCGAAATAAAAAAATGTTTTATGTACTTCTTTTCCACATTTATTTATATCGTGTCAAATTTATAGAGTAGTATATATTGTGCTGACACAGTCAAAACTATAAAAGCACAAAGAAGACAGGTATGAAGTGGAATCTCTTTCCCTTACCACCCTTTTCTTAGATGGGAAAGATGGGAAGGGGTAGTGGTTTTGACGGAGGAGGGAATGCATAGGAAGGGGAAATATTTTTTTCTGTGCGCCCCCTCAATCATTAGAGGTAGGCAACTCATCTGAAATTGCGGATGTTTATGGTCAGCGGTAGGGTTTGCTCGTTTGCCATCTTATGATATAAGAAACCTGGATCAGAGAGAAACCTCAATATGCGAGAGTCTTTGTCCGGTCTCAACAGATGACCTCTCATTCTCTCCCTTATCGTTAGTTTTTGCTCTCGAAAGTTAGACTGTATAATTTCACATTTCCATTTAACTCGCGATACGTAACCTTAAAAATTTGCTGCAGTGTCACTTGTATATTTAATATATTGTCCTCTTTTTATTCTCTGTGACCAAACAGAGACAACAATATGTTATACAGCTATCAATGCTATTGAAATCTTGGTAAAACTAACAAACCTAAATAATATAAAGAGATAAATACATTAAGATTAAGGAGTATTAATAACGTGTTAATCGCTTGATTCAATAATGTGACGTCATATTACATTCCGATGAAATTGCATTTAATATCAATATAACATAATTAATGTGAAGTTAAACCGCTTTAAAGCATATTAATTATAATATATTACAATTGATGAGGTCTAAACTACATATTATACCTACGAAAAGTTAATCTCAAGTGAGTTTTATATCACAACTTTGGCATTTAAATATTTATTCTCACACAGTGTATTATCAATTGTTAATATAAAGCGCAACGTCAACCATCTTTTTCCTAATAAGTAGGGTGCTTTGGGGTAAATATGAAAAACATATAAATTTTGTCCTTGGTATTAAGTAGTAGACCTAATTTTGAAAAGGGTGCTCATTAGAAAAATAACCTAAAAAGCATGTGCTAAAAAGGTACTTAATTTTTGACAATTTTAATCAAGCAAATTATTTGAATTGTTTTGATGATCGGAATTAAGATCGTTAGCAATCATTAGTCATTTCGCGTTTCCGCTTGGCGTTTATCACATTGCATGATAAATGAAGGTTATGTCATTTTTAATAACAACGCGCGGAATAAAAAAAAAACTATACTAATAGCCTACTTCGAGATTACATTTGTGCCAAATTTCATCAAGTTCCGTTAAGCCGTTCTGGAGATACCTTCTAACAAACATCCCTCTATTATATTTTTACTTTCATCGCAACATAAATATCATCTTCCTCTTTATACCAATATTACTACTACAAATATTTAACTAATTTGAGTAACAAACAATGTGTTGAATGATTTGAAACAGAAGACAGGCGTGAAATGGAAGTGATTCCTTTCTTTATGACTTCTTTGCTTCTGTTTGCCTAGAAGAGGCATTTATAGCTTCACCGGGCTTGAAGTGGCCGAGCGCAGATGGCGTTTAGCCTAAACCTCGTTTAAGAGTAACTAAGCTCAAGGGCTTCCCCAGGAACCTCGGCTCGGGCCGATACTTCGTTATTAATACCGGATTGGGCCTCTTTCCCTTCTCACCCATTTTTTAAGAAAAGTGGATAAGTCGGAGGAGGGGAATCATAGGAAGAGGAAAAAGTCTCTCTCATGCGTCCCTTCATCCTTAGATTAAAGATAGACAACGCATCTGTAATTACAGATATCTAAGGACAGCGGTAGCTTCGTTATTTCGGCGAGTTCAAGGAGCAGCTTGCTCGTTTGCCACATATTGGTAGAATTAGACTAAGACATTATATATTCAGTGTATATATTGAAGTGTCTCTGAATGAAGACGAGCACGAGTCTCTTGATTCATCTGTATAATTGTAAATAATTCAGACACTAAAGTCACAATTTCTGTCGTAGTCTATCACCTACTACTACCTATTTTATATATTATATAGTTATATCTACCTTTAGAATTTACGAAAATAAAAACACCAGACTCATTCAGATCATTTTATTAATACACATATGAAATAAACACAGTCGAGTCAGGGCGACGACTAGTATAAATAGATACATTGAATGGCTTACTCTAAAAGATAAAAAGTTAACTTACGACTTCAGTCGTACAACTAATCCAAAGAAACCCTAAGAAGCCGGTTAAGCTGAAGATTTCTCAAATGTTAGAAAAATAAATCGCTTAACCTTTTTAAATCCTTTCAAATCTTGCCTCATTCGTTTGGATTTGGTTGGAATAATGACGATGTTGCACTATGCCAAAATGTGGCGAGTTTTATTACTGCAGTAAAAATATAATAGGCTTAATAACTCTAATTAATATCAGAAAAGACACATAGGTCATAACGGGTCACATAAATCATATCAGTTTTAAATAAAACTCAATACGGGCTAACTCTACATTGTAATAAAATATTTTTTTTAAAAGCAAACAAAATAATTGAAATTATACTTCTTACTAATATTATAATTGTGATAGTTTAGAGGGTTGGATATTGTTTGTAGTTAGTTCCAAGACGGCTAAATGAATGTGGATGTAGTACTATATTTTAAAATGGCTGTAGAAAATAAAAATAAATAACTGTTTAAAGAAGAAAAAAAATACAAATATTCCACACGTCCAGTAAATTAGTACACAAAATAATGTATTGTTATACATCTTTATGGAGTTTATAAAATTTGATTATAACGCACAACAGTAAGCCCAACTGGAACGTATTTTACTAGACGTGTTTTATATAGAATTGGTGAGAAAATTTTCAAGTAATGTTATTTCCGCAAAACCGTGGCGGAGAGCTTTGTGTCACAACATAAAAATGTTTCAACGAAAATGTTATTTGCTGTGGACTCCTGAGATCTTGTGCAGTTGTTGTACGTAAGACATATACAAAATTAAATTGGGTTTTTTGTTGAGTGTTGTTTCTTACTGGCTGTCACCCGCGACTTCGTTTGCGTGGAATTAAAAAAAAACTGAGTAGCTTTTGCGCTATTTAAGGTTGTTATCTATCTTAATAATATTATAAATGCGAATGCTTGGAAGTCCGGATCTCTAAGTAATTTGGCATAGATGTAGAACACAGTCTGGAGGAACATATAGGCTATATCTGATCCTGGAATTATGTACGGTTCCCGTGGGATACATTTGATTCATATATTTACTCGATAACTCTGCAACGGTTTGACATATCTAATTGAAATTTGAAATAGATAGAGAATATAGTATCAAATAACACATAGTACTACTATTCATCCTGTTTTTTTAATTCGACGAAGTTGCGAGCAAAAGCTAGTCTATATTATAAATTCCATTCATACTGAAAATGGAGTTGAATGGGAACATACATTTTTACGACAGTCATGTACGAAAGTAAGTGAATTTGTTTGAAAACTCTAAAACAGTGTTTTTTTTTAAAGAAAGGATGAAGCACGTTGCTAAAGCCAGCTTATTCGCTTATAAAAATGTAGAACCTCGAGCTTGATATTGCGTCATTTTGTAACGACCTGGTATCTCATATGCATCGTCTGCGGCGTCCCAGGTAATCGATTGCTGGTTGTACGTAATAAGTTACGGTCGCTTGGAAGCGCGTTTTTATGAAAACCGGTTAACAAGCAAAATCTTATCTAACATTTTGAGTGCGAAAGATTGTATGGATGAATGTTTGAGAACAATGTCTGGAAGAACACATAAATAGGCTGCGCAACAAGTTCTTTAATAATTTCACGAAGTCTTAGGCTAGTATACCTAAGTATGTGTATGTATACCTTATACATAAACGTATCTTCTTATGGATCGTCCGTTATATTATCCAGAGAAATGTAATTTAGGATTTATTTTACAAGCTAAGTCTGTGTATCCGACCACAATAACAAGAGATTCGTTTGAATTGTACCCAATAAAGCGGACGTATAATGGTGGACATATTCTTACCACTCCTTATCCGACTTTTCGTTCTGTTGTTAGGTGAGGTAACTAAGTATGTTAGGGTGTCTATTTACATATATATGAGCTTAGATAATATGTATATCCATACAATTGTAATCTCTCGTAACAAAGATGGGCTGAATAGAATTTGACGAAGCGTAATTTGATATGTATTCTTTTTGTGACTGAGACTTCAGAGATTACAGTTAGTTGGGCTTAATATTTTTTAATGGTGATATGACGTCATATTTACGGTTCGACTGATTTTGTTATAATTTGCTTCAGAAATCTTAAGGCTTTCGTATATGTGATGTTAAAATAATTATTTGCTTATGTGAAATCATTTTCTGTATCTAATCTCTTCTGCCGTTACGTTTCCAATTTATGTTATTTATTCAGCCAGCACCCTCTTTTATGATGCACGAAATGTGCTGTTAGAGAATATTTATAGGCAAAATTTACAAATTATATATACATCATACGAACAGTTACGAAATATGATACAGTCTTAAAACCATAAAGAATTGATTTGTACGATATCGTCACACATGAAAGAATACTTTGCTACTGTCATATAAATGTAACGGTAATAATTTATCGTCTCTTTTTACTTCCCTTTGAGTTAAAAAAACAATTATTTTCATTGATAGAAAAAAAGGTATTATAATTTAAAAAATGTCAACACTCAACCGTAAAAGATAAAGAAATTCGGAAACATTTACTTTTTTTTCCTATTTACGAAGCTTTTCACGTATATTGAATACCATATGTATGAATAGAAATGAAATATGTCAAGTAGGTAGGGACTTGACACTTTGATATGATTGAAACGATAAAAGCATGTGATTACTTTTATTATAGCTACAGATATTGCGGGTGAAAGGAGTTCAGTACCATTATCGGGGACTACATTTACCTAAATATTATGGTTTATTTTCCTTAAAGTGTTACGTATAACACACATAAAAAAATATCGTCGAATTGATAACCTCCTTCTTTTTGAAGTCGGCTAAAAAGTAAATCAATAACTATTTTTTTTGCTCATATTTATCAGCTTACTATACGTCCCCACTGAGGGGCTCGGAGTCTACCCTAAGTTAGGGGTGAATAGGCCTAAGAAAACCACGCTGGCCTAGTGCGAATAAATGTAAATAATAATACGTAAATCGAAAATCAGAAAAACATATTGGTACATGGCGGAATTCGAACCCAGGACCTGGAGATTACAATTCAAGTGCTTAACCCATGAGCCACTGTCGTTCAATTCACATAACTTTACTCTATTAAGTCGTTTTTGTTATGTGTTTGGAAAAGTACAGTACACTACGAGTACATTATTTTTGTTCGCAGAAATACAAATACAATCGAACCTGGATAAGCGAGAGTCCAATGTACCGCGATATATTTCTCGCTTATAGAGGTTTCTTGCGTTTCTATAGAAACGTAAATATTACATTACTTATCAAACTGTTCAATTCAGTTCAATATTCAGTATACTTGTTCTAGAAATAGCTACAGTTAAGCTTGCTACAAACAGCAGCCAAGTTTCAACAGCCAAGTTTACTACAGTTTTAAGTAGTCAAGTATAAAATAAATAAGTCATTAAAAACAGTCTATCGTTTAAGTTTTAAATATGCCGAGAAAATAATATAACCGTCAAATTCAGATTTCATCTGAAATTTGTCGTTTTATTTTCGAACTGGGCATATTATAAACTGCCTATTCCGAATATAAATTGATCAAGTTCAAAATGTGCGTGGCAGTGGCCTAATTTTAGTCCCCTTTCCCTTCCCACCCTTTTCTTATAATCAGAGGATGGGAAGGGGAAACGGATTTGACGGGGGAGGTGACGCCTAGGAAGGGAAAAATCTCTTTCTGCGCGTATCGTCCTTCGTCGATTAAATGTGGGCACCGCAATCTGCAATTCAGGATGTCTATGGGCAGCGGTCACTTCGCTATTTCAGCGAATTCAGGTGGCCGCTTGCTCTTTTGTCACCTTATTTTCGGTACCAATATACGAAAACATATAAATGATAAATTATTTTCTTTGTATGGTTTGCGAGTACATTTTTTTACGTAACGAAACGAAAAATATTCAAAGGTTGAGTGAAAAATAATAATACAATGTCCACAAGTCCACAAAGTTTTCACTTTAGTATTCTATAACGAGGACAGTTGTGCATCGAGTTGAATTCTAAAACAAGTTTAAACTAAGTTCAAATAATGCATAATTTATGATAACCTAAAATTTTACGCTGTTTGTACGTAAACTAAGTCTTTTTAACATAAATTAGCTCTAAATATTTTAATAAAATTTTACGCGTTTTTTAACAAAAAAAAAAAATACTCCTAAACGCTTTAAACTTAGGGGAAGACTACGAATTTATTTTTATTTTCAACATAACATAAAACACAATCTATTTTATGTTCATTTTAAACACCTTTTCACGTAATGGCTCAAAACAGTACCCTCCTGAATTAGTTGGGGAAATTAAAAAAAAATTACTTACAGCGCTGCGACCCATAGTGGGTCTTGGACTTTGACACGACAAAAAAAAAACAACTACAATAGTGTCAAATTATTAAAAAGAAAATTGGTAGACACAGTTTGAAGATCGTCTGAATATGAGTAATATTTCACAAATAAACAATTAAATTACCTCAGTAGATTATTACTTGAGCTGAACTAAAATGTTTTCGATGTCGGTTACAGTATCGTGCCATATGTCAATTACAGATTCTGGAGTGTAGTGCGACTGACATGAAGTCTAACTGATGTTTCACTTCATTGCAGATATAAAAGCATTTATCGTGGATTTCTGAAACCAAAATACCCCATTTAAAACATAATTACAATCTCTGTTTTGTCAAAGATAATGACGGGGATGACAATAAAGATTGGTGGGGTTATTTGATTAAAATATTTTCATCCACAATGCAAGTAGAATAGTGAATATAGATTTACAATAAATACATAATACTATTATGATGTTTAGGCAAAAAAATTAAAAATGATCCCTATTGACAATACTTCTATGACATTCCAGATCGAAAGATCGATCTTTTTAATTCGTTAAAGTAAATACACGCGGAAACATTACTTTCCTGTTAGTAAAAATAAAAATACATTTATGTAAAATGAAGATATACCAGTACATTGTTTTGAATAGCACGCAGTGGATGATCAATTTTTTTATCTTTGTCTTATCAAGAAGTCCATTCAAAGAAGAAGAAGTCCAACAAAGACACATACAATCAAATAATTTGAAAACGTAATATTTACTTTTACGTTTAAATTACTCGTTAGATTGTCGAAATGAGCTAATAAATGCAAATGAATTCGACTGTTATTTAAGTAGTGCGAAGAAGCGAACAAGGTTTGAGCGTTAAGGAGTTCCAGGCGACGAAATCTCGTTGAGTTATTGAGTTTTAACATAATAAGCCTACACAACAAAATGTTCTGTAAATTTTAATCTTGCGACTTACACTTGAATTTCGTTTTCAAAATTTCAAATAAAACAACGACAACCGACTCCTTTTCCTTAGTAAGACTTGATACACTATTAATTCGAAAGAACCTAAAACCACAAAATCATAGCATTTATTAATATATTTTACTTTAATCTTTAATACGAAAATCATGTCGGAGTAGAAATTGCATTAGTTTAAAATTTCTCTTACATGCACTGGATTTCTTTTCCAAATGTAACATCTTGGTTGAGAAATGTTGCGAATTCATGTGCTGTATTTTGCAGTGAAATACAAAATGGTTTTTCATTTTATTACTTTCAAATTGAAAAAAAAAAACGCAACAATTTAATTAGATTAACTTTATAAACAGGACCTCTTATCTTTAGATATATTATTATTTATATTTTTTATTTGAAGATTCTCATTATATATTTTTTTCATGTTTGTTATTAACATAAAATTATTGAAATCTGATGTTTAGGTAATTAAATAATATCATTATTATTGACAACTTGAAGGTGATGAATGTTTTATCGAATAGATACATTAATCACCGTACATACATTTTTAAATTATAATTAAAATGGAGTATCCATGGTTTGAGGAAAGTTCACTAACTTTCCTAGAACCGAGGCAATAGATACATATTATTATTTCTATATGCTACGACACAAACCTTTGAGTTAGAGGTTGAAAGAACCAAAGGCAAGGGAAATTATTAAGCTACGGCTCCAGTCTTAAACTTCCTGCAAAGAAAACTCTACGAGATGGAATTTTAATTATATTTAAATGAACTTTCTTAATATCTGTAAGAACAAGATTAACTATAGAGTTAGTTTAAGAATTCAACTCATATTATTAACGCCTTAGGTAGTTTAATTTTCAAGTAATTTAATTAATGCCATATTTTTTACAAGTTTGATTATTTGAAGATTATTTAATTAAATATAAATTTACCTCGGCTACTAAACCTAGTCTAGTCTTTCTATCATTTTCCCATCAAAGAAAAGAGACTAAAGTAATTCTATGCAATATTATATAGTGTCTCGTTGTTATTCCTTTCCTAAATACACATTTAAGTTCACGTTTATTTTATTATATTATGTTGAGAAATTATAAACTAATTATAATCTATATGATTCGTTTATCCCTTAACTCTCTTAACATAACATACGTGGGCAAATAAAACATTTATCTTAATAACATTTACGTAGATATTTTAGCTTACTACAAGCATTTTACGTGTTTTAGCGTACCAAATGATTTGTGGGCAACCCCGCCATTCGCGGCTTAATTATTTATAATTCACGCGGCTAACTTGGTCAGGACTGTGGAAAATGGAAAATTTGCAGCAAAGGCGGCCAATTTATAAATAAACAGAGATTCGGTTTAAAATAAATTATAGGGATGGATCATGGTTGTTGAAAGTCAGTAAGTACTTCAAGAGTAGAGCGAATAGACATTTACTAATTTAGAGCGTGCCATTTTTTGGCCTTATCGCCATTTTATTAGGTGGGATTGGGGTCAAGTTCTGAGTTATATGAATGTCTATGGAAACCGAGGGCGCAAAAAAAGGTAGATTTTTTATAGTAAGATAGGGAATTAGTTTTTCTTTTGTCATTTTAGTTGTCATTTCCTTCTAAATTAGGTCACTTTCCACGCCATCTATCCATGAATTTTCAGCCAAGTTCTACCATTAAACGCTACAGGTTCATGTTTTAAATTTTCCTTGTTCATGCCGTGATTGTAACATATTTATGTTGCCAATTCTCTGACTATTTTCAGTATTTTGTTTCAAAATTATAAATTCTAACAACCATTTTTAGAACCACAATGTTTAATAAAAGCAGCGCGTTAATCGCTCGAAACCGACAAAAACTTTTTAACCTGAGCCATACCTTTGTGTATATAAAAAAAAGATTTCGGTGCTTCTCTATTGTGCCTGAAAACTATATTATTTCGTTCTATGAAACTTCTGTTGTTTGTATTTATAAAATGTTATGTAAAGAACACTAACAAAATTAATTTACTTATTTAGTTAAAGTAATTCTCAGACCATAATTAATTGTCTTCATCGAAGATTTTCAAATTAGGCATTTTGGGAATTTTAAAAAAATCTCTACTGTAGACTGAACACGAATATTTGTGTCAATCGCTATCGTATAGTCATTAACAAAATTTATACTAAATTTTATTGGACTAGTACACCAAAAATCTCATACTAATTTTGACATAATTTTGATGTGTTAGGCCCATTGTATACTATTGTAAGAATTACAGTCGTTATCGTCTCTCTGTTTAGGGTTAATATTTGTCGGAATAATGGCGCTTTTATCGCCCATAAACGTATTCAGTTTACTAACGCTCACTGTTTTCTTGCAAACAAGTAACCCACACGTTTTTGGATAATCGAGTTTTCAAGAGCCAGCTTCTTTAGAAATATAACTTTTATACGAAAAGATGTGCGGGAAGTTTATTAATAAAACAGGATATCGAAATCACGCCTATGCACCAATAAACTAATGTTATTTATAAAGTTAAGATTTGCCGAATTAGAAGTGATGGTTTCAAATTCACAAAACGACTACGGTCATGAACCACTAAATCCATCACTTCGCAAGTAAAAGTTCAAAAATAAAAATTGTTCCCAATGTGCTGAGCTTAACAAACTGCATTCAGAAGCACGAAAAGGTTTAAAGATCGCTCCGTTGCATATTCACGAGATATCATCGAAATTGACATTTATGATAGTTTCATATCGGGTTGTAGCTGTGTATTGAGCACTGAGTTACATGATTATTTTTCGATTGTTTCGTTCATATTCACTTTATTAGACTGATGAAATAAAATAATCTCACATTTTAAAAGTGATATATTTGATAAGATATAAAACTACCTATAAAAGAAATTATTTCACTATTAAAACGTAAACATGTTTTAACAGTCGCTTAAAGTAAAGCGATTTTGTATCTTACATTCTTACCGCTTAGTTCTCTGTTCTGTTCTCTATTCTGTTCTCTGTTCTGTTCTCTGTTCTGTTCTCTGCTCTGTTCTCGGTTCTGTTCTCTATTCTGTTCTCTGTTCTGTTCTCTGTTCTGTTCTCTGCTCTGTTCTCGGTTCTGTTCTCTATTCTGTTCTCTGTTCTGTTCTCTGTTCTGTTCTCTGCTCTGTTCTCAGTTCTGTTCTCTGTTCTGCTCTGTTCTGCTCTGCTCTGCTCTGCTCTGCTCTGTTCTGTTCTTTTATTTGTCTTGTTATTTTTTATTTATTAATATGTGCAGATTCACACGGTATTCAGATATTGAAACGATTCTTGCTAAGTCTTACCCAGATTATCTAAGTAGCCACAAATATACTTTCTTAGTGCAGATTATTTTAAGCGACTATTTTAAATAAGCAATAAATGAACTCTAACTGTGATGATTTTTTTAATATCAGTTAATTACTTGTAACATTCCAGGAAAGCTTATAAAAGCTTTTGTTAGGATATGGATCACTGCAATAGTCGAATGGCGGGAATAGCACACACGGTTTCTAAATCGGTAGTCCATACCATTAACCATTAGGCAAGAGCTTTAAAAAATTATATTTAAGTAAGTAAATCTCTGCTATTGCAGCATAGTTAGCAAAATGTTGGTACTTCGTATACTACTATATTAATTAGACGTCAGTAACTTCAAGCTGTAACTTAATTACGAAACAACTGTCGACTTTGCTTACCCGTTGAAGTAACGTACTCCAAGTTAGCGACAAAGTTATAACAAATTAAGTTATATTAGTTCTTTTTTCAACAATAACGAACTGAAAAAAGTTACCTGAAATATTACATTATTAGGGTGGATTATTTCAAAGATAACAATTTGAAATTATAGATAACTTATTTTATTTACGCTTCTAATCATTTTTTACAGATGTTTTAAAAGCCATATACATAGTAAGCTTTTATTTATATTACAGTCGTATAATACCGACCTGGTCTAGGAAGGCAAAAATAATAAAAGAATGGAAGAATTTCGAAGAGGCCTTTGTCCACACGGGACAAACAGATACTAACTTAAATAATTGAAATTTTAAATTAACGTAATTATTATTATTATTATATTACAGTATTACTGGATAGAATTTAATTTGTGACCAGATGGGATATTCCTATTTTGCTTTTATAAGCCCTGCCCCTACATCGTAGTAGAATTACATTGATGGGGTTACATTTGATACAGTTGTGTGTTGCTCCAGCTCGAAACTGTTCACTGAATATTCTCTATCAATAATCAATTTAGTTATTGTAGTAACGAAATAAATGTTAGGCTACAAAATAGTCGCGGTTGAATGCACAAAAGCTTTGACTCACAC